>NC_091120.1:120608094-120815594 GCF_040183065.1 Periplaneta americana
TCTATGTTCTAGCGTTTACCGTGTCTGCTATTGAACTCGATTTGTACGGGTTAAAACCTGGCTGAGAATGACATAAATAATTCTTACCATGGCTCTTTTTGGAAGGAAAATAAATCTGGAAGGTCTATATCATCAATCTACATATAAGAGAGTTTTGTGACTGAATAGAGAAGCTCTTATAGATAAATGTCCCCTATAGTCCTGTGAGATTACAGCCAAACCAGTGTTCGAAGATTTTATTTGGAGGTTGTCCAAAATATAATGCATGGTCTTTCAAAAGCCATGTGTCACTTAAATGTAGTTAGGTACAAAATTAAGTGTAGTGAGTAGGCTAGGAATACTGTTTTAAAAGAGTTAATAATTTTAAATTTCATATTTGCCTTACAAGAAACTACAACAATTTGCGACGATATTAGAGGATATCCGGACATTTCTTTTGGATGCATGCTTGACTACAGCGCTCTCTTATGCTCAAATTAGGAAAATATAAATAAAATTCTGGCTTCGTTAAGAAGGTGCTGAAATACATCTGTAAGGTTGAAACTTGTGTAAGCCGTCGGGCGGTGTTAACAATGTTAAATATTCAGGTGTGTAAAGAAGCAAAAATGTTGTATAGACTAGAAGATATAGAGGACTACGTTTGTAAAATATAAAATTATAAAGATATGCTACCAGATTGCTGCAGCACGAATCATTGCAGGTAGGCCTATGTTATGTGATTTCAATTCCTGCTCACATAGCTGGTGGTGGTTAAGAAGGTGGCTTCGTTAAGAAGGTGCTGAAATACATCTGTAAGGTTGAAACTTGTGTAAGCCGTCGGGCGGTGTTAACAATGTTAAATATTCAGGTGTGTAAAGAAGCAAAAATGTTGTATAGACTAGAAGATATAGAGGACTACGTTTGTAAAATATAAAATTATAAAGATATGCTACCAGATTGCTGCAGCACGAATCATTGCAGGTAGGCCTATGTTATGTGATTTCAATTCCTGCTCACATAGCTGGTGGTGTGGGATAACATCTGGGAGAAATATTTTATGGGAGAAGGATCAGAAGAGATTTAGTTTCATAGCCTCCAAGGGCTCCACAATTGTAATATCCAGATTTTGGGTAAGGGAAAAAGATCATGAGACAATTGATGTACTCCGAAACTGTGTTTTTATCGAGATAAAAATTGTACTCCAAGTTACAAGTGCTGAGCTGCTCCAGAGTTCATGTTTATACATTTAGAAAAAGAAGAATAAAATATGTAAAACTATTAAACGTTTCTAGCGTTCAATTGCCTTGATGAAATTATACTTGTTTTCAGTCTTTCAAATGAATAAATGAGTTAATCATATTGTCGCTACCAGTTGAGATTTTTGGCACATATTCGTTCAGAGCCTCAACGTTGTCACAAGTATATTTCAAGCTAGATTGCTGCGGAGTGTTTGGATATATTTATTATTGAACAGCAATCTAATGATGATATTTGAAGTATGATGAGTGTAATATGTAGCTATTCGGCGAAGTATTCAACGGAGGGGAAAGGAACTTGCCACTCTATCCAATTATCTCCTGGCCTATTTGCCTTATAAGTGGTGCCTTGTAGTATCACTTGAGAGGTTCAGACCTGCCTTCGGACAGTTGACTAAACAACAACAATGATATAAATACAATAGTAGACAGAGTTATACGCAAAGTGACATATAACTTACGTTATCTGCCTTGTACTATACACTTGGGGTCTGCCGTTAGCCGTCCACATCTGTCACTGCTCGTCCTGTGCAATATATATATATATATATATATATATATATATATATATATATATAATATTGTATTATATTAATAAAATAAAAATGGATAATAAATCAAAGTTAATGAATAATAAAAATGCACAAAAATTAATAAATATTAAATACTGTACATAAAATATGACATTATGTCTACTTACTTAATACAAATATATTGTTCAAAGTGACTAACCTCCGCTTGTGAAGATGTTTTGGAACTTAATTTCAAGCCCAGTCGAATGTCATTAACCCTTTCGTCTGTAATTTCTTTTTTATTTACAATAGTCCTGCTTTTTTTTATTACAGATAGCTTCCATAGATCTCCACTTACGAAAAAGTTCCTAAGCGTACCATTGTGAAGGATCTCGTATTTCCGGATACTCTCTTCTAACATTTCGCTTCAATTTCTTGTAACCTTTCTTTCTCACTAAATCTTGCACAATAAAATTCTCTGAGCTACATTGGAAGCCATTTCACTTTCTTTATTTGCCAAACACTTACATTCCTCACAAGTAACGTTACAAAGAACGCAATACGCTTTCAATAGGCCTACATCCCATTTAACAGAACTAGGCATGGGCTGCTGGCAGGATTTCCCGCCACACTTTCTCGCAATATTCGTGACATTGTAGGCGCGTCTGAGAACTCCACCGCTCGTTGGATCTCACGATATTTTACTATCTCCAAAATAATGTTGCCAATTCATCTCTAGCAGACACTTCATGAGAAATCGCAATGAATGATTTTTGTTCCGGTCTCACTTCACGTGTCAATGCTTTACTCGCCACTCCTTTGGCTTATATTCTCTCCTGTTTTCTGGATTTAAAAACTGAAAATCAGTTTTGTAGTAGTGGGTAATGTGAGTTGTTGACAATGTCATCAAATTAAAAAGTTTGATCCCACATATAGCAACGAAAGTTCACCAAACATTCATACAAGTCAACATTCGATCATATCATACCTGAAAAATAACTAATCATTTAGGCCTATTGTGTGTGGAATTTATTACAGGTTTGAAAGGTTTAAAAAAGTGAAAACTGCCTTAAACGTGTAAATTTAATAAAAATGTCACAACAATTCCACATTCTTGTGGAATTTTACACACATTGGTTGTTGAAAAAAATTTTTTTTTAAGAAACTGAACACGGCAAACTTATGATAGCTTTTACTCTTCCTATTGCAAGAAGTGTGAGACACTATTGTAATGCATCAAAATAGTTATTTACGATACAAGTGTTAAAATGGCATCTCAATTTGTGAATAGAAATGTTTGCGAAATGAAGCCGCAGGCTAAAAACGCAATATTCAGAACAAAACAATTTTAACATGTATCATACACAACTTTTTAGTATTTATAGATACTTTAGATAGTTTAACAATTTCATTTACTTATATTAGTTGAATTGAATTATATTGTGCTATCTGGTGGAACATTTTTACTCCTTGCTCGGCACAGAAGAATATCGTCGTTGTTCCTGCAATAACTCCTATGTGACATAGTTATCGATTTTCTGATTTTTGCTCTATTAAATACCTTAAATAGTGATACAGCAAACAATAAAATCTCCTGTATGTAATTATATTTCTTTGTTTCGAAAATGTCAGAATTCACAGTCTCCTATGTACGGCTGCCATAGGATGAATAAATTTTTTTTCTCTTCCTACTGAACAATTTTGTATTTTTCACATAGGAGTTATTGCAGTAACAACGACGATATGCAGTATGCTAGAACAAAGGTTATTAAGGGCGATATCATACATATTGTTGTGGTTTATTGAATACAGGAGACATGGATTAATAAGCAATATTGTCCGAGTGAAATGACTGATTAGAGATGATAACACTTTATTATTTATGTTATGTTCATTTCAATAGGGATAAAATCAGCAATTTCCTAATGCAAATCTCATACCAACATTTCGACTGCCACATTTAACAGATTGTTGTAGTGCATTTACTGTAACAGATAATTCTCCTAACAATAAGTCCATTCTAGTCTTAAAATACAGTGATAAGACTTTTTCAAAAATGTTATGACAAGTTGGGAATGAATGAATTGAAATGTTAAGGAACAAAGTCGTCACGGTCTTCAGTTTCAACTCATTTTCTACCAAGATTTCACTTTTGTTTCTAAAATATTTTTCTGCATTTAGGATATCAAACACAGATTTACAAGGTTATACAAGTGGCATTTCCTTGTACGACTTGAAGAGACACTAATATGCTAATAAAAGTTATAGATTCATCCCTGTTATCAGTTATTAGAGATGAAAAACAGTTTCCAAAATACTATATGACTTATTTTGTTTTATTTTGATCAAAACTGAACCCAACAAATAGTAAAAAGCATGTTGTTCACTTAAGTTAATATTTATATTTTCAGTTAAATTACAATAATATCAATTTCCTTTTGCTCACATTCATCTACACTAGGCCTTTCTCATTGGGGTTTACTTATATCTGTACCTAGAAACTCAACTAATTGCTCAGAATCGAAAACTGCGTAACTTTCATATGTCGTTTGTGAGAAAAACTGAGAAAAAAATATTAATCGTAATACAATTTTGAATTCGTTTGAATCCGGGATTGAATTTCGGTAGCAGACAATAGAAAATAAATTTTCTAACGCATCCTGCCTGCATCTACCCAGCATAAGATATTTGAAGTTCGCTTTAAGACAATTTTATTTAATATCAATAACTGTTTTTGATGTCAATATTATACCAGGTTGGAGTGGTTTACAACGTCCGCTTTTGCCCACCTTGATATTTTCAATTATAATTATGTCACTGAAAAAATTAATCATTGAGGTATATTCTCCCTATTGTTTGTGACTTAATTCTAGTTCTGTTGATGTTGTTTTCCTATTTCTTTCTTCTTTCTTTATTTATGTCTCCCTGAGGCAGCAGAAAAAAATGTGATATTATTTTCTGACCTTTGAGAGCAGTTTACTGCACAACACAGCATTCTTGAAGACAGCAATGAAATATTATACTAGAAAACTGTGTTCCTATGCAAATCTTGCGTTGTATTAAGTCTCCCCTAGAGTAAATGTGGCCGCCACGTCGGCATTTGTCAGATCAAAAGAATGCAGTACTCTCCTATATGGACTCCAAGCCACCGGGCGTGACTCAGTCGGTTAATACGCTTGCCTGCCAGTCTAAAGTTGCGTTCGGGAGTGGGTTCGATCCCCGCTTGGGCTGATTACCTGGTTGGGTTTTTTTTCCGAGGTTTTCCCCAACCGTAAGGTGAATGCCAGGTTATCTATGGTGAATCCTGGGCCTCATCTCGCCGAATACCATCTCGCTATCACCAATCTCATCGACGCTAAATAACCTAGTAGTTGATACAGCGTCGTTAAATAACCAACTTAAAAATACATTGATTCTGAGGTAAATATGCATTGAATGCCATCTGGCGGTATATTTATGAAACATTATGACTGTAATATCAAAGTATCGTTCGAAAATTAATGATAATTCTGAAAATGAACTGGAAGAAATAAAAAAAAGCTCCCTAAAGATTATTTGAATTAATACCAGCAAAAGTGTGGAAACAATATAATAGGCCAATATCATAAAATAAATTTATAAAATGTTGCAAGATAAAGAATATTCTAATTAATATACAGCGAAAATATTCTTTCCACTCATTCAGACGTTGCTTAAAACCCCTAATTTACTTCCCATAAATCCTGCCAAGAGTGTTACCAGTAGACCCTAGTAAAAAGTTATACATCAATAAAATAATAGTTGTTGAAGAAATGTACGTATATAATATGTAGCCTATACGTTCTTAATAAAAACATTTAAAGTAGGCCTGTCATTGAATCAATTTATTGATCGATTACGATTTCTGTCGTGTGACATGGTGGGAAACATTGACAATCGTTGAAAGTCAATGTTAAAATTACCTTTCGTACTAACGTTAAAAGTATTTTTCTCAATATCCACTGTAATAGTCAATTTTTAACACGTTTGCCAACATTAAGAGATCTAATTTTAGGAATGGCTGTCTAAAAATATTTTCGATACTTTTATATTTTAAATAAAATATGCAATGAAGCAGAAAGAAGGATCGTGAAGGTTAAACATTTTTTATCTAACTTAAAATATAAATTAATAGTTAAACATCATAATCATTATCATCAACGTCAAGGATTGTTTCTTTCTGGATACGTTCCGATTCCAAACTTTTAAACTTCTACCAATAAGTTATTGGTCTGCCCCTCATTTCAAAGGCCTTCCGAAATGTCTCCTTCCAGCTGGTATTTTAGTACAGTAGTAGGCCTACATGCGGTGTCTGCTATGTTCTACATTGCTCGATTTTTGTTTTTACTTCGTCTGCTGATAATTTTATTCTTTTCTTATGTTTTCATTTCTTTTTTGTCAAGCAATCTATGGCTCCCAACTGCTCTTAGAAATTTCATTTCTAAAATTGAATTTTCAGTATATGAAATTTCTTCATATTTCTGGCTTTTGTTCCATTTAATGATGTTAGAATATTATTACTTCATACTGCTATTAATAAAGAAACAGTACTATTACCATAACCATCACCACTTATAATAATAATAATAATAATAATAATAATAATAATAATAATAATAATAATAAATAATAATGACTCATTATTAAAATTATAGCGATGATGATAGGGTAACAACAGTTCAATAATAATAACCTGCCTGCTAAACGATTTCCCAAGAGTGTAAAATCAGACACGACAATGTATTAACAAATATTCTTCATAAGTTCCAAGTATAATTTATTGAAAGAAAAATTTCATCCCACAAATAAAACCCAATTTAAGCGCTAGAAACTACTACATTTGGATGAACGTTTGAAAAGGAACATTAACAAGTAAAACAAATACACAATTTTATTGTCCTGACATAACAAGCGAACAATGTAAGAATAGGTGTGTTTATTAAAAATAGATGTAATTATACCAGCTTGAAATCCCGTACTGAAACAAGATTGCACGATATATGAACTTTTTTTTATATAAATAACACATTGATGAAAAATGAAGAAAATAGGCATGCATTCAGCCTGTCGTCATCAGCTACAGAAGTTGCATCATGCTCCTCCATGTAAGGCTCTGGAAATCGTGTAAGTACAGAAAAATGCACAGGAAAGTAATAATTTTCGTCACCAGCAGCGTCATTCAAGAATTGGATTCTTTGGCCATTCTATCTTCATTGTTATGCATATCGTTAACCTTGTGAAGGCGCTTACAGCCAGTGGCAATGTAGTCGGCATCTCACAAGGCCACAGAGAGAAAATACAAGGCTTGGTACCAAGCCCAGTTCCTTTAAGAGAGGGACATACGAGTATCTCCACATCTCTTCCAGAAATCGAACTTCGTTCGTTGAATGTAGCTCAAAAAGCTACATGAGCCATAACGAATAATGATGATGATGATGATAATAATAATAATAATAATAATAATAATAATAATAATAATAATAAAATAAGACTTTATAGAATTTAGAAAACATTTTCCAGACCAGTTCTTTAATATGGTAGTGAAGCATGAACCATTTGTAAAAAAGATGAAAGGCAGAGGAAATAAGATGTATGTGCGCACAGCAGGCTACACTCATTTAGATCACAAACGCAATACAAACAGTTTAGAAGAACTACATGTGCAATCTATTTTGGGACAAATAAAAAATTATCGTAATAGCTGGACACAATATGTTTTCAGGATATCTCCCACCAAGATTCCTCTGCAACTATTTATTAAACTAAGTTACCAACTATGATGGAAAGAAGTTTGAGTAGATCTTTGAAGCGCTGGAGTGAGAACGTTACAGGCCACTTGCCTAATACCGGGAAGGCGGATAACGGTGATTATGATGAAAGTAATAATAATACGCCTACTTAGGCTCAGAGAGACGGATCTACAATTTTCCCATTTTTTAACTGACACAACTGCAAGAAACCAGGAATTGAGGTCTATCTGAGGATCAGACAAACGTATCTGTATCTTAACTAGTTCCAATTTTAGGTGCTAGCGTATCTACATTTGATGAATAATAGCATGGATCAGACAAACGTAAAAGCTTATCCGTCTTTAGATTCTAAAAAGCATTGCCAATTAATGTAATATTTGGAACGTAACAGCGCTTACGTTTCTCTGATCCTAGATAAATAGTTATGGTTCACGCCATTCCTCTTAAACGTATCGACTAATAGCTATGTTCTTTCTCAACAGTGCATTAATTTAAATGATGATTTGTATCAAGAAGAGTGTCATGCAGAAGGGAGGGTAGCAGAGAAATTATGGTTCTATCGGCAAATATTCAAAACAGAATTCAATCTGAAATTTCATAGGCCTCGAAATGATGTGTGATAAGTGTTTAAAATTTGCATATCTTTCTCCAGAAGAAAAAAAGATGACGTTTTGGAAAGGGAATAGGGATATCACATTAAAAAAAAAGAAATAGCAAGAGACTCAAAAAATGTTCAGAAAGAAAAGGCCAAAAAGGTAAAAGTGTGTTCGTCCATTTCAACTGACTTGGAAGCTGTGCTTTCATGTCCAAAAATAAATTCAAGGTCAATTTTCTGCAAGAGGAGATTATCTGTTTATAATCTTACTGTTCTAGTGTAGAGGTAAACAAAGCTTATTGCTACGTGTGGGACGAAACGATCTGAAAAAGAGACTCGATAGATATGGCTTCATGTGTATGGAATTTCCTAAAAATCAAAGAGGTGGGAAAGAAGTAACCTTGTTTTCCGTCACATGTGGGGGCCAGAATAGGAATGTCAACTTCAGTACTATGTATTTACATGCACTGAATGTAATGGATATTCTTATAATTAACCAGTGTTTCTTCGAGTCCTGACATTCATGTGTGGAAGTGCACTCTGTCCATGCTAAGATAGAAAGAAGAAATACTGGAAGGTATACCATTGTGAGAATGAGATCAGACAAGTATATGGTAATAAAGATGGATACCACTCACTTTTTATATTTGAGCAAACTCCATAAGAAGATGATAAATGATAACAAAACTGCAGAAAATAGTGATACTGTACCCTGGTTGAAGATGGCTTAAATGAAATACCGGAAAAAAGTTCGTTGCACGATATTCTACTAATAGGCCTATTCCTACATTGACGCATTCCAGGTTCTACGAACCCAGGTAGGAGCTGGTCTACGAATGTCATCAGAGTCTGAAAACAAAATTATTCTTTGCCCCACTTATGATGGCCCCCTCTGCATAAACAGAAAAAAAAAAGAAAAAAATTTCCTAGATTTGTGTCATAAGGATATAAACCCCTTAGGTACCATGGATTCTACCAGGGTCTTAATACTTCTGACCTCGTGGGGGATGAGGCTGTGGAGGATGACTAGGAGTAAAAGACATAGCCAATTTTATTTTAGTTTTCATTACACATTTATTAAATTAATTGGAAGTATGATTATTCTGGTATTAATTTATTAGTTTCTCAGTGAAGTATGTAATGTTCATTTAACTATATTCTGTACTTTATTAATGCTTATTTTTTAAGTTTAGATCAGGTATCAATTAATGAACGATGTAGTAGAGCCTAAATAATATTATTAACAAATAATTTTGTTTAGCTGAATATTCTGTACTATATTTGTTAGATAAAAAAAACCTGTAATGCCATTTACCTCATAATTTATTATCTCAAGTTCAAAGTCCTGTAGATTATTAACGTTTAGGAAAACAATTCATGGACTTTCACTATTGTATTGTACTGGTCTGTATAAAAACCAACTGTATTGAAGAGGAGTCTTTATTACTGTATTTCAGTCTCTGAATCCCACAGACTCATGTTTATACAATTCATGATCAGCAGCTGCAATGAAATTAGATCTCTACACTGTGTTCCAAAATGTCTGACAGGAGACGTAAACATTGTCGGCAGAGGTGGGGAGGCGCATAATTTCTATTCAACTAATGGCAGAGGTCACAGTCCAAGGCTTATCTTGACATTGGGCGGACAGAACGCTTCAGACCAGCCAATTTCAAGATAAGCGTGGGATGTGATCTCTGCCATTGGTTGTTAAGCAATTATCCGCCTTCCTACGTGTGCCGACAATGTTTACGTCTCCTGTCAGACATTATAGAACGCAGTATAATGTTACTTAATACTGTAATGTCTTTGTTTGATTGCCATAAGCTGAACAGCAATTTTGAATTTGTTAAGAATCAGACAAACGTATCTACATACATAAATTAAAATAATAGTTTATTACAACTTAATAAGTGGCAGAGGAGTAACACTTTCAAGTCATAACATCATAAAATTAAGTGTAATAAAGATTTACAGCAGAATATTCGATGGAAAAATATTACAAAGTGTCCAATTTCTAAGAGCAAACCTTTAAGTCCTTTTATCTCAAAACTATGATTTTGTAGATACGTCTCTCTGATCCTAAGTAGGCGAATAATAATAATAATAATAATAATAATAATAATAATAATAATAATAATAATAATAATAATAATAACCATCACCATTAGTTCTACAGCTCAATTTGAGCTTCGACTTGCCTCAGAATCTTCCAATTTTTGACAACTATCCACCATCTTCCGTTACAAGCTTTCTCAGGTCTTACAAGACTCAGTCCATCATCGCAACCTTGGACGTCTCAAAATCCTTATTTCTTCATGTTTACTCTCCATGTCTTCCTCGTGCTCAGTTTAAAAAAAAAATATTATTATTATTATTATTATTATTATTATTATTATTATGATTATTATTATCATTATTATTATTATTATACCTAATATAAACGTTTAAGCGAAAGTGAACAATATGACCGAAGTCAAACGATCTACAGGAAATTTTATTAAAGAAATAGGTATAAATCTAGAAGACTAGAATCCAAGACTAGAACAAATGATTAGCTACCAACGCTCCTCGGCGTGATCCATGGGTTAAGAATCGGGAGTCATGCACTCGGACTACGTAAGAATCCCGTTTAGGCTTGGGATTTTTCTGTGATTTTCCCAAACTGGAATGTAAACGTCAGTCATATAATGGTATAGCGAATGTTCGGTTTCATCCCGAACTCCACAGATATTAGGCTATATAGCCAGCGTCATTAAACAACCAATTGAAATATACAGTAAATGAGTATTATCTTAAGAATACTAGTTTTTTAATCGAGGCGGTTCTTCCCACAATCTGCCTCATAAATAAAAAAAAAAAGATTTAGTGGTAGGCCTACCCTGGTTTTCTTTGTTAGGCGTATAAATAATTATATCATAAGCAAATGTGTCAAAACCTCTTTTTTCGCACAAAAATCTGTAACGAAAATTGTATTGTTATTCCGAAACTTGTCTTCTTCATCGTATTTGTCATTTCGTAACTCGCTTAAAAAAATACAATCAACCAATAAATACGAGAATTTTCGACACGTGAGAATATGACGTCACACTTTTCCCGCATTTGTGTTGGCTGTTGTCAGTCTGTCAGTCAGTGTAACAAAATCATTATTATTATTTGAAAGATTCTTTTGTGTGATCTGACCAGGTAACTGAATTATTAACGTAGCCTACATACATGCTCAGGATTAATATTTAGAGGATGATAGAGAGTATCACGCTTGCTACTAAAGGCAAAGGAAGGCGATGCATGAAAAACGATCCAGATTCCTGGAAAATAAAGCAGGAGAAGAAGATAAGGAAATAATCCAGTAGAACAAGAGAAATTATTATTCAAACATTCAAAAATCTTCAAATTAGAAAGGGATTTCTCTGTAAATAATAATTGGATATTGGCTGCTGAAAATATGCTGAAGAAACTTAGATACATCGTGGCATTTCAAATTCTTCTCTGCGAAACGATTCTTTATTAGTAGAAGTCAGGGACGGTGCCATGAGGTTTAATCTGGGTGGGCAGAGGTGGTGGGGCGAGACATTAGCTTGGTGTGGTTGTGTTAAAGTGATTTTGTTAGATGTTAATGTTGTAATGAGGCAACTATTCTCGTTTGAAAAAATGTCCATGCACTCACATACGTATTTAATATTTTATGAATGAATTCATTATATATATATATATATATATATATATATATATATATATATATATATATTAACATCTAACTAAATCACTTTAACACAACCACACCAAGTTAATGTCTCGCCCCACCACCTCTGCCCACCCAAATTAAAAATCGTTTTTCATGCATCGTCTTCCTTTGCCTTTAGTAGCAAGAGTGATTTCTCTGTCATCCTCTAAATATTAATCGTGAGCATGTATGTAGGCCTACGTTACCAATTCAGTTACGTAGTCAAATCACACAAAAAATCTTTCAAATAATAATAATGATTGTGTTTTATATATATGTATATATATATATATATATATATATATATATATATATATATATATATATATATATATATATATAGGCCTATATGTTTTCACCCAATATTCTTTTGAGAAGATTAAATCCATATGTAGATGAAATTATTGGGGATCATCAGTGCGGTTTCAGGCGTAGCAGATCGACTACTGATCAGATTTTGTATTCGACAAATATTGGAGGAAAAAATGGGAGTGTAAGAGTACAGTAGGCCTACATCAGTTATTCATAGATTTCAAAAAGTCATATGACTCAGTTAAGAGAGAAGTTTTATGCAATATTCTTATTGAATTTGGTATTCTCAGGCAGGGCCGCCAACAGGATTTATGGGCCCAGTGCAATATTGTGCTCGGGCCCCGTTAAAAAAATTAAAAAATGACAAGTTAATAATTATTCTGACCATAATAATTATTTGCAAAATAAATAAAATATAACCCCACACACAGATACGAATCTAAAAGTATACACTTTTGCTACATTGAAAACTTTTAGCAAAACTTCACATTAGCACAATATATTACGCTTCTTTTTCAGTAGGGCCTACATAGTATGTTTCGTGACGAAACTTTCGTCTTTTCGTTGTCGTTTGTTTCGTTTCGTTTTCATAAAACATTATTCTTAAACAGCTGTAATTTCTGACTTGCAGGCCAACATCAACAAACAACTCTCCTTGACTTCATTGATGCAAAATCATCACTTATATAATCAAAATTCAAATACTTAGCAAGATCGCTCTCCAGATTAAAGAGGCCAAGGTTGCTGAGTCTTTCTTGACACATTATTACTCTGAATACATTTCTATTTCCTTCATTTTGTTTGAAGTTGATGTGAAATTGAGCGTTGTTTGTGAAGGTGCAGAAAATAAACCAGTCTCAAGTCCGTCTGTTCAGGCTGTCAAAATGAAGACAGTTCATGCTTAGAAGTGAATACTGATGGTTGTGGCTGTTTAGAAAAAAAATTCTGATAACAGTAGTATTGAATCAGAATAAGCAAACAATAGTAAAAATGATGTGTTAATACGTGCAAGTGAAACAAGTTCACACACACCAGTTCCTAACTCCGAGTCATGGCAAGTAACATGCGACCTTGGAAAACTAAAAAAGTAGCAGACAAATTGTGTCATTGAATGTGTTGTTGGAAAATGTACTCCCAACCTGCCTAATAATCTTCTAAGTGACGGAACAAGAGCCTTTGCAGTATTGTTTTCAAAACTCAAGAATGGAGAATGTGTTCCCAGAGACTGGCTACTGTGGAGTGAAACAAATCAGTCACTGTACTATTTTCCCTGATTTGTTTCACTCCACACTAGCCAGTCTCTGGGAACACATTCTCCATTCTTGAGTTTTGAAAATAGCCTACTGTAATACTCAGTGGCGGCTCGTAAACTTGTGGATTGGGACAGCTGCAGTAGATTTCGGTGCATACAAATTTCCCTTCTTGATACCATTACTAATAAGTATAGAACAAAAATAAATGCACTACATATCGAAAAACCAAAACTTCCTGAATTAATTGGGAGATGTCTGTGGCACCATTTGCTAATCCCTAAGAAAAACTAACATCATCGATTTCAGTCTGAATTTCAGATCGGCAGACACTCAACTTTCAATCTACCAGTTCATTCTGAATTGTCTTAGAATAACGTTAAACAATGGCATGTTCCAAATGATTTTTGAGAGGCTCGTTTAGATTAGTCACGAACTGTACAACCCACGAAACACATCAGGGTTCTTCGAATCGTTTTTTCATCATGTCCCCTAAGGGGAAGTTCATATTGGCCATAAAATTTGAAACAATCAATATTTTTGTTTAAATAATTTCACGATTTTTTTCTCACTTCTTCATTATGTTTGAGAATGTTTGTTCTGTTCGTTTCACTTAATTGCACAGCAGTATGAGTAGCGTAATATAGCCAATGAAACAACATTTTTCAGGTGAGACTGCGAAGATTCGTGCATTTTGCTTTTTTAGGGGCAAATGTCCTAAATCTGTCACACCACTCCTAGTCCATGCAGCATCACCACCGAAAAGGAGGCAAGGAAAACAAAATATAGATTTTTTTTGTTCACATCCACGTAACCACAAATGCTTAGCGTAAATTTCATTGTTTTTTTTTATTATCCAATTTAATAAACCCTATTTCACCCTGAGGTATATTAGGGTTATAGTTGGTATCAAAATACATATGTTATAAGCAATAAATAATAATAAAATTATAATACTAAATTGTGGTCAAGGTTACAATTCACATGAATTATGTACAAGAATGCACCTTAAAGAAAGAATGGATCGTTTCATAAAGCCTCAAGGCATGTTGTGAAACTTGGACTCTCACTCTGAGAGAGGAACATAGGTTCAGGGTGTTTGAGAATAAGGTGCTAAGGAAAATATTTGGGGCTAAGCGGGATGAAGTTACAGGAGAATGGAGAAAGTTACACAACACAGAACTGCACGCATTGTATTCTTCACCTGACATAATTAGGAACATTAAATCCAGACGTTTGAGATGGGCAGGGCATGTAGCACGTATGGGCGAATCCAGAAATGCATATAGAGTGTTAGTTGGGAGACCGGAGGGAAAAAGACCTTTAGGGAGGCCGAGACGTAGATGGGAGGATAATATTAAAATGGATTTGAGGGAGGTGGGGTATGATGATAGAGACAGGATTAATCTTGCACAGGATAGGGACCGCTGGCGGGCTTATGTGAGGGCGGCAATGAACCTTCGGGTTCCTTAAAAGCCATTTGTAAGTAAGTAAGTAAGTATATAATAGCTATTAAACATGTTATTTTAGAAGCAATAAATAGCTATACTAAGATGTGGCTTCAAATTTACGAATTAAATACATTATTTAGTAACAACAATTGACAATAATCAGGTATTACAAGAAATGGCTCAAAATTAGAAATCAAATGCCTAATTAAAATAAAAATTAAAACGAATAGTACAATATTATAGTATGCGAAATTGAAGACTTACAGTTTCATTATAGTTTATTAGAACTAATACGATTTCCCCCCCCCCCCGAAATAATTTAACATTTTACAGTTTCACGAATATTCTATTGAAGAAGAACATGAAATACTTATATGATTTGGAGTTGGTAAGTATATTGGTTAACGGTTTGGTAAATGTATAATTTAAAGTGTTCAGTAACAACTCAAGCTCGTATCTTTCACGGCAAAAGACTGGACAATCATATAATACATATTTGACATCTTGAGATTCCTCCCCACAAATGCAAGTTGCATCGTCTTTAATATGGAATCTATTTAAGTATTCCCCGAATTTTCCATGCCCAGTCAAAAACTGTGTCAGTACGAAATTTGGCGTTATTACTTTACATTTATTGCGTAAATTTCATTGTTATAGGCCTACTTCCTTACATATACACACTATTTTGGCTGGATGAAGCTTAAGTAAGATTTAAGTCGGGTAACGGACGACCCTTTAATTTCACTTCATTACATCAATATTCTCCGCAAGGGAAAGTTGAGAAAAATAAAATTAATATTCTGTAATTCACACACACTCATGCTCGCAAATTTGCACTGGTTAAGTTACGGTACTAAGACGTCACACCAAAGCAACACTCTGATATACTGATGGTCAACAATTTTCTAAAACTGGAAAAAAAAGTCTCTTTCGTATTTTACGTGCTATATCAAAAGGATTCTACTCGTGAAATCATTTTGAGTTAAGGCAAATATTAGGTTCTGCTGGAGGCTGGACATATACGTAATAATAATGCAAAAGAGAATATTAATTTCGTTATATTAACTCGATAAGATTCTACAACAATAAGTATGTGAAAAGAAAAGAAAAATTTTGTCATTAAGTTTCAAGGAAATATAGAATCCATTTGACGCAGCATTACAATAGCGGTGTGGGAAGAGAGGAAAGATCCCTTGTGGCCTGGCTCTGCAAGCCACTGCAGCGAGATATGGGTTTTAAACAGCGGCAGTTTCCCTCTGCTTCCCTTCACCTCTCTACCCCCTGACCATGCAAGACACTCTCTATGAGCTGACCACCCTGCAGATCCCAGGACGACTTTGAATGCAGTGTCAATTCCAATACAGTCGACGCGCAAAAAGATTATGCATAAGATAATAGTACATACTCCCGCCCAGATTAAATATAAAGCAATTTACCAATAAAAGCTGTTACAATTCTTCTACAAATTAAAATAAATATTATTTTTAATTTCCTGTCAAAGCAGGGAGTGCTGCAGCTCCGCAGCTCTTATGGACGAGCCGCCCCCGGTAATACTGGTTTTGGAAAGTTCTTGTTTTCGAACAACACATTCAATGACACAATTTGTCTGCTGCTTTTTAGTTTTCCAACGTCGCACAATTTCACATCAACTTCAAACAAAGTTCTACTCCGAATAATTTCGAGGGAAAAATTGTTCCGGAGCCGGGTATCGAACCCGGGACCTTTGGTTTAACGTACCAACGCTCTACCACTGAGCTACTCGGGAACTCTAACCGACACCGATCCAATTTTTCCCTCTATATCCACAGACCTCAAAGTGGGCTGACAACCGTCAAGCAACCAACTTCGAGTGCACACTAACTCTGTGTGACTTAAGACAGAAAGCCACAATTTAAGTCACACAGAGTTAGTGTGCACTCGAAGTTGGTTGCTTGACGGTTGTCAGCCCACTTTGAGGTCTGTGGATATAGAGGGAAAAATTGGATCGGTGTCGGTTAGAGTTCCCGAGTAGCTCAGTGGTAGAGCGTTGGTACGTTAAACCAAAGGTCCCGGGTTCGATACCCGGCTCCGGAACAATTTTTCCCTCGAAATTATTCAAATCAACTTTACAGGGAGTTATACCTGAAATCTTGATTTGCATAATACACGTCACTGTTCGTTAACAGAAAGCCACAATTTAAGTCACACAGAGTTAGTGTGCACTCGAAGTTGGTTGCTTGACGGTTGTCAGCCCACTTTGAGGTCTGTGGATATAGAGGGAAAATTGGATCGGTGTCGGTTAGAGTTCCCGAGTAGCTCAGTGGTAGAGCGTTGGTACGTTAAACCAAAGGTCCCGGGTTCGATACCCGGCTCCGGAACAATTTTTCCCTCGAAATTATTCAAATCAACTTTACAGGGAGTTATACCTGAAATCTTGATTTGCATAAAGTTCTACTCCCTTTCTTAATATCTTCCAATTTTTTTGTCTCTCCTTGCGCTTCTCAGCTCTCGATTTATGCTTCTACTTGTCTATTGTTCACTGGTAACACTAATGAACAGAATTTACTAGAAAAACGACAACGAAAAGACAAAAGTTTCGTCACGAAACATACTATGTAGGCCCTACTGAAAAGGAAACATGATCCTGCGGCTTGGATTTGGGAGAGTCCACTAGCATATTGCGGTGGGCCGGCAGGGGTTGGTACCGTAGTTAAGAGGACAAGCCAATTGAACGTGTTCGGTAGGCTACAAGCGACGGGAACAAATTCCGGAGCCCTCAAATGTCGTTTCAATGATTGTTAACGTAGGAAACCAATATTCTATTATATAAACGTTAAATATTTACACAACCGGTAATGAAGTGTATATTAATTATACTATTGTTGGTTAATATGTCAGATTCATGTAACAAATGTTCTTACAAAATTTTATAGTACCGGTATGTATCTGTGAATAATGATTCGTGATAATGAAAAGTAATCAGACTCACTTAACCTGACGAGCCCTTACTGCTCACGGGCCCATATGCACTTGCCCCCTTTGCCCCCTCCCCCATTCTCGGCGGCCCTGTTCCGACGAAACCAGTTCGATTAATTAAAATGTGTCCCAGTGAAACGTACAACAGAGTTCATATAGGGCAGTTTCTATGTGATGCTTTTCCATTTCACTGCGGGCTACAGCAAGGAGATGCACTATCACCTTTACTTTTTAATTTCGCTCTAGAATATGCCCTTAGGAAAGTTCAGGATAAGAAAGAGGGTTTGGAATTGAACGGGTTACATCAGCTTCTTGTCTATGCGGATGACGTGAATATGTTAGGAGTAAATCCACAAACTATTAGGGAAAACACGGAAATTTCACTTGAACCAAGTAAAGCGATAGGTTTGGAAGTAAATCCCGAAAAGACAAAGTATGTGATTATGTCTCGTGACCAGAATATTGTAGAAAATGGAAATGTAAAAATTGGAAATTTATCCTTCGAAGAGGTAGAAGAATTGAAATAGCTTGGAGCAACAGTAATAAATATAAATTACATTCGGGAGGAAATTAAACGCAGAATAAATATAGGAAATGTCTGTTATCATTGGGTTGAGAAGCTTTTGTCATCTAGTCTGCTGTCGAAAAATCTGAAAGTTAGAATTTATGAAACAGTTATATTACCGGTTGTTCTATATGATTGTGAAACTTGGACTCTCACTTTGAGAGAGGAACAGAGATTAAGGCTGTTTGAGAATAAGGTTCTTAGGAAAATATTTGGGGCTAAGAGGGATGAAGTTACAGGAGAATGGAGAAAGTTACACAACGCAGAGCTGCATGCATTGTATACTTCACCTGACATAATTAGGAACATAAAATCCAGATGTTTGAGATGAGCAGGACATGTAGCACGTATGGGCGAAACCATAAATGAATATAAAGTGTTAGTTGGGAGGCCAGAGAGAAAAAGACCTTTGGGGAGGCCGAGACGTAGGTGGGACGATAGGCCTAATATTAAAAGTGATTTGAGGGAAGTGAGATATGATGATAGTATGATGATAGAAACTGGATTAAACTTGCACAGGGTAGGGGCCGATGGCGGGCTTATATGAGGGTGGCAATGAACCTACGGATTCCTTAAAAGCCATAAGTAAGTCAGTATATATATATATATAATTTTATTGGGTTATTTTACGACGCTGTATCAACATCTAGGTTATTTAGCGTCTGAATGAAATGAAGGTGATAATTCCGGTGAAATGAGTCCGGGGTCCAGCACCGAAAGTTACTCAGCATTTGCTCTATTGGGTTGAGGGAAAACCCCGGAAAAACCTCAACCAGGTAACTTGCCCCAACCGGGATTCGAACCCGGGCCACCTGGTTTCGCGGCCAGACGCGCTGACCGTTACTCCACAGATGGTATAAATATAATAATTTCTTTACAATTGCGTTACCACGTTAGAGAACAAAGTAATGTATTTACGTATTTAGTCGAGTCATAGTCTATGTACCGTAAACAGAAGAATAATTGTTTGCCGACAGTAATTTCGCACAGAATTAAGGGTGGAAATGTAGGCTACTGTGAAAGTGGTGGCCAGTGGAGAGGTGTGGACAGACGGGATCATTCAGTCGAAGTGAAAGACTGCAGAAATGGGCAGGACATTATATGTTATTTCCGTCCGTTTCCTTACTGATCACAGAGAAAAGTCGAGTTTTCATAAGGTTGAATCAGTGACAATTTACATTAAGTTAGTGTAGGCTTTTGGTATGCCTTACATATACTCACAGTTATTGTCTAAGAATGTCACTACCTCTCCAAAACCCCACTCTCCCTCGCTATCCCGTACTGTCTTTAGTGGGGAGTCCTTCCTATCCGCATTCCTTTGGTAACGCTATTGTAAAAATTTACCTAGGCCTATTTGTTAATTTTATGTCAGCATTAAACAAGTAATGTTGCTTATCTTGGTAAGAACGCTAGTGTAGATGGATGCGTCTATTGTTGTGGAGAGCATCAAATTTGTCTACGACGGTGTCCATGATGAGGTCCTTGGTTAATTCCCTTAAGTGCAAAGAATTATTGCTAGGCTACTTAATCACCGTTTGTCATTCGGTTACGTAGGTATGTTTTTATTCTCCACATATGGTACATGAAAATGAATGTCCAAACGAAGCACTAGAATATAGAAATGTCAGTGCAATAACAGCCAGTTTGTATACTTCATGAAAACTAATTGAAATTCCTCCAAATATTTCACAAATTCTGTTAATGTTTTTTTTATCGCTCTTGCACTTCTAGATTCATAGCGACTTATTGTCTTAGGAAGAAGTTTCAGTTCTACTTGAACACTAACTAGCCTATATCACAATGATAATGTTCGGCAAATGGCTGTAGAGTTTATATGCTAAGAAAGATGGAGTTTCTGGGTGTAAAGTGTTTATTTCAGTAAGGAGAGAGCTATTTACGTAAATCTTCGTTCACTTCTGAAATTGTGCTATCAATATTATCAATCCCTGATAGGCCATTTACTATGGCCTGCCATGACAACTAAAACCTAAAACATCACTTATTACAGTAGGCTATTTATTAGAATATGTAGCATACTATATAGAGCACTTCACTGTTTATTACTTCACTTTTTCAATAAAACACGAGTAATATGAGAAAACTGCCGCCACATACCTTATGAAACGTAATCAGAACTGAAACTACAAATTTTTAAACAATTCGCGAAAACAATCACGACTTTGGCTGAAACTAATTAGCTACTAACGCACTGTAAAATAATCACTCCTGAACATTATTTTCAAACTATGCCACTTTCGCTCCATACTTCCACTACTGATACGAATCGACCTTCGAGAATTATCTCCTCAGGAAAAGACACATTTTCGTACTAGATAAATCTGAATCATCACGCGGGCCCGCAAGTAACCAATCGTAGCGAAGTCACTGCGCATAAAGCGACTCATACCCCAGCGACTAAATTTAAAACTACTGTACATGTTACGGTTAGAGGTTTCGAGACTTGACCACAAGTCCATAATAAAATATTCTTTAATTTTGAAAGTTTGTCTGAAATGTTATGTAGGTTATTTAGTAAGAAAAGTTCAAAGCAGGGCCATTAAAGTGGGAAGGAAGGAAGGGAAGGAAGTTGTTTATCAAACTCTTGGATGTATTCTGAATAAAGTCATATAATGAGCACAGCCTAAACTTTCTAAACAGAACCTTGAAAGGATAGCCTGGCCAGATGACAAAGTCTCGTTTTATTTTGCAAGAGCTTTTCTCTTTAAGGTAAGAAACGGGGTCATAAAAGGGTACAGGAGCTCTTTTGCTATATTTCTGTCCGCTGAAAAGCTACCAATAAAGTCATGAAAAGAGGGAAGAATGCGAAAACCATTTCTGCATGTTTTTTCTTCAGATCAAAAATGTTGGGGTTAACTTTCTAAACTGAAACCTTGAAAGGGATACTCAGTAAAGGTCTCTAAGTCTTGTACAAAAGGACCTATTTTCTAACTTTGAGGGTTTTATGACAGTATACTGTAGGTTTTTTTTATTTCAGCTGTCATTCAGACTTTGGTGGTAAGTTAATTTTAAGTTTGGGATCTTTTACCGCTTAAATCAAAGAAGCCGTGTTCTTTAGAAAATTCAGATAGTTGTTTGTAAAGGGAACTTCATATTCATTGCTTGTTTACTTCTCTCTTCAGTTGTATTGTTAAATAAAGCAAAGTAACAACAACAACAATAAGATAATAATAATAATAATAATAATAATAATAGTAATAATAACAATACCGGTAATAATAATAATAATAATAATAATAATAATAATAATAATAATAATAATAATAATAATAATGTTACATCCATATTATTGTTATAACTTATAGGCCTAAATCAACCACAAGTCAGGGACGGTTATTCAGGTGAAGTAGGTGAAGTGGCACTTCACGTATTTACGTGTAAAACACAATTTTATCTCATATTAATAATTAATTCTAGTTATTACCGATATCGTATTTCTAAAATAAAAAAGTTTTCTTTTCAATCGTTATAAACAGTGTTTAGTTGTATAAATAGTACCTGCAACCTTCTGTCAACTGTTACGAGCGCCAAGCGGTGACTATTGGAACTTATACTACTGTAAAGGTGAAATTATTTGTGCTCCCATTCTCATACAGCACTTGGTTTCCATGGCAACGTGACGTCACGCACTAAAGAAAGATTGTATGAGTGAAGTGTGTTTCTGAGTCTTTCAGTTACAGAGAACTGTCAGACTTGTGTAGGTGGAGTAACCAGTTTGCCGATGTAACGGTACTAATAATACAGAAGGGTTGAAGCTGGTCTCCGAGGCTGGGGTCTATTGTTGAAGGGCAGTGAAATTTTACAGTATGTACTACCACCTGACTCGGGAATAGTATCCTCATTCCTTGTGTCTAAGCAGCCACCCATGCAGTGGTAAATTAGTTGGCTCTATATTATTTCATCAGGAATGGACCCCACATACTTTCGCAAAGTTTGAAAGCTGTTTTTCCGCGGCGTGTATTATTTCTTCTCATGAGCTCATGACCTTGCCTCTTTTGTTCCAACTCTTGTATTTGAAAGTTTAACGCGCGTGGAAATGTACACATGTAGTTTAATATTGTGTACGTATATATTAACTTATTATTTAATGTATTTAGAGCATATTAGTGATAAGTGTATATAGTGTATTAAGGGGACACTCAACTTAAAAATTGGAGAAAAAGTGTCATAGAAATGAAAAATTAAATTTCTACGCTAATTTACGTGACACAACTAAATCAATACGCAGAATTCTTCCCCTATTCATTGTGAAGTCACAGTCAAATGCACAAAGCCAAAAAAAAATAAAAATAAAATAAAAAATGATAATTTAAAGTGATATTTCAATTAATGATTAATTAAAAATTGAAATATTTTTTATTTTGAAAAGTATTGGATATAATGAGCTGAGATTGTGCATGTTACTTTCTATGTGTATATTAAACTTTTTCTCCAAATTTGAAAAAGATTGGTCAAATAGGAAAAAAGTTCCAAAATATAGTTGAGTGTCCCTTTAATCATATATCAAAGTGCATATTAAATGTTTAATCACTATAGTCCTATTATACAAATACTTAGGTACCAATGGATAGGAATTGTTGATAAATGAGTGCGAAATATGTATCCCGAAAATGACACGGTTTGTAATTCATTAGAAATGCCGTTTTGTAGACTTAAATATGAGGATAAAAAAGATGTTTTAAATTCTGGACGACCAACAGTTCTATTTGTTATTTGTTTTAAAAAGTGCTAAGAAAATAGAGAAGTTGTATAAAATAACTTAAAAAAATTCTTCCGATGAAAGAAGCCTTTCTGTTTGAAAAGATTGAAAATTTCACTCTGAATGCTACATCACAGGAGAGACTTTCATCATTAGCCCCATAGCTTTGCATAGATATATACTGTCCACCCTCAGTTAAACTCGGATATTTTATGAAGACATCATCGACAGGTTTGCTGCTTTAAAATGAAGGAGGATTAACTTGGCATGCAAGAAATTGGGTGAGTCCTGAAATAAATTAATTTTCCTGTTTGCATGTGTTCTAGAACTAGTAAAATTGTACGCAGTTTACGAATAGTAGGCCTACTCATTATATTAGTAAAACTGTTCATGCATTTGTGTATATGAACAGCACTTCACCTATTTTTTTACGGCGAGCCGCTAGTGCCACAAGTACCGTAATTTCCCATAACTATGGTCCAAGCACCCAACTATGGCCCAAAACGCATTATGCACTACTTAATCCCCCAAGAGTTCGGTGTTTGCCATTTAAGGCGCCACTGTGATGGAATTATCACAGTCTAATAGACTGTGGAATTATGTTCCCCATAGATGCTTCCATCTACCATTACACGTGGCAATGATATGGATGCTTAACAAGGTCAGTGTGCATCGTTCTATTGAATGTGTGAAGACACGAAATCATTCAGTTTATGTTGGTCTGTTTTATTAAGCTCTCCTCTGTACTACTGGTACGTTATAGATATACAGGGTGTCCACCATGAACCTGACACATTTGAAATTGCTGTATATTTCATACTGCTTGGGGTAAAAAGAAAAGAATGCATCAATATCAAGAGTAACTCACCAAGTTTTATTTAAAAAATCAGTACACCTCAACATGAGATCCTCTCGTTGCACGAAGAACATCTAGCCTGAATTCAATTTCCTGCCAGGTCTTCTGAAGCATCTCGGGCGTAACGGAATTGACGTCATCTCTTATGCGGCCGCGTAGCTGTTGAAGATCACGAATTTTGTGGCCTGTATACACTTTGTCCTTGACAAATCCCCACAAGAAAAAGTCTAGAGGGGTAATATCCGGTGATCGAGGTGGCCATTTTGTCTGTCCATCACGCCCAATCCAGCGACCGGGAAATTGTGTGTCGAGAAATTCTCGAACGATCAGGCCTAATGTGGTGGGGCGCCGTCCTGTTGAAAGATGACGTTCGGGTGCAAATGCATTAACTGAGGCACAAAAAATTGATCCAACATGTCGAGGTAGGTATTGCGCGTAACTGTTTGTTCTGCAAAGAAAAAGGGGCCGATGATCAAATTGTGCATCAATCCGCACTACACAATTAATTTCGGGCTGTCACGAATGTGTTCCACAATGCAGCGTGGGTTTTCTGACCCCCAAATACGCGCATTATGTGTGTTGACTTTGCCCGATAAATGAAAAGTGGCCTCATCAGAAAAAGCAATGCGAGTTAAAAATGTTGGGTCTTCATCAATGTGCTGTAACATGTCGATAGCAAATGCCTGCCTCTTATTACCGTCATCTGGTTTCAGTTCATGAACCAACTGCAATTTGTATGCATGAAACCCAAGAGAGGGATGCAGTATCTTATGTACCGTGGACTTCGGCATCTGTCGCTTGTCGAACTGACTTGCGTGGACTTCGTTCATACGCCTGTCTCACTGCTGCTACACGCTCCTCTGATACGCGCACATTACCGTCACCATGCAATTTCACCACACTTCCCGTTGCCAAAAAGTGCTGTTTCCATGTCTTAATGGTGTTCCGTGATGGTGGGTCCTTCTGGAACACGCGCCGAAAGTTGCGTTGCACTTGAATCACCGAATTTGTTTCAGCATACCACCAGATCGCTTGTGCTCGCTCTTGCGCTGTCGCCATTTTGACTTAAGCTACCGCAGCGCCACTTACAACCTCTCGCGCGGGTTTTTAAAAATAGCCAAAGAAATTTCCACAGTCTCTCTACATATTGCAATGCATGTTACCAACTTATTTCCATTCATTGATTTTTGGCAGCCAAATTAAATGTGTCAGGTTCATGGTGGACACACTGTATGATTGTTTGTACAATTAAACCTGGCTATATAGTATATATATTTTGATGTACCGAAGTACATAT
This sequence comes from Periplaneta americana, assembly GCF_040183065.1. Lineage (NCBI taxonomy): Eukaryota > Metazoa > Arthropoda > Insecta > Blattodea > Blattidae > Periplaneta > Periplaneta americana. The sequence goes on from NC_091120.1 coordinate 120,633,332, forward strand.
GATATTTCCACGCAGATATTCTGCGTCATCACATGATGAAAGAGAGATGGAACGGAGAAAAATTCTCTCCGGCGCCGGGATTTGAACCCGGGTTTTCAGCTCTACGTGCTGACGCTTTATCCACTAAGCCACGCCGGATACAATCCCGACGCCGTTTAGAATCGTCTCAGATTAAGCTCCATCTCTTGGGTTCCCTCTAGTGGCCGCCCTCTGCACTACGTCATAGATGTCTATGAACGCAGGACCGAAGTCCATACATGTGTTGAGGTGCACTCAGATGAGTGACTGTTTGGCCGGGATCCGACGGTATGTGATGACGCAGAATATCTGCGTGGAAATATCATATGTACTTCGGTACATCAAAATATATATGATATGCGTAATAAATCACTTTGTGATTTAAAGACGGCGCCCATACCGTCGGATCCCGGCCAAACAGTCACTCATCTGAGTGCACCTCAACACATGTATGGACTTCGGTCCTGCGTTCATAGACATCTATGACGTAGTGCAGAGGGCGGCCACTAGAGGGAACCCAAGAGATGGAGCTTAATCTGAGACGATTCTAAACGGCGTCGGGATTGTATCCGGCGTGGCTTAGTGGATAAAGCGTCAGCACGTAGAGCTGAAAACCCGGGTTCAAATCCCGGCGCCGGAGAGAATTTTTCTCCGTTCCATCTCTCTTTCATCATGTGATGACGCAGAATATCTGCGTGGAAATATCATATGTACTTCGGTACATCAAAATATATATGATATGCGTAATAAATCACTTTGTGATTTAAAGACGGCGCCCATACCGTCGGATCCCGGCCAAACAGTCACTCATCTGAGTGCACCTCAACACATGTATGGACTTCGGTCCTGCGTTCATAGACATCTATGACGTAGTGCAGAGGGCGGCCACTAGAGGGAACCCAAGAGATGGAGCTTAATCTGAGACGATTCTAAACGGCGTCGGGATTGTATCCGGCGTGGCTTAGTGGATAAAGCGTCAGCACGTAGAGCTGAAAACCCGGGTTCAAATCCCGGCGCCGGAGAGAATTTTTCTCCGTTCCATCTCTCTTTCATCTGGCTATATAGTGTTTACTTTCACGTAATAATTAGACTGGCAGAGGTTAAGGACTCTGCGTGAAAAATGTTTAACCTCAAGGCTAGAAGTCAGTCCTCAACTATGTACCACAATTTTTCGTGAACCATAGTTGTATTTCATTTTTAAATATTTGTTTTAATAAACTGTGAACAATGCGATTATTTACTTCTGCAAATACGGTATCTCAGTATATTCTAAAACACCATTTAACATTATAGTCAAGTAAACAAAGAAACAGGCTGTTCCAGCATCAATGGTACTAGCACGAATGATGGTCCGGTAAAACGAAAACTTCAGGGTAGAAGGAAAACAACCGTCCCTGTAAGTGACTATGAGAGCGATGAAATTGAATTGAATACAGATTATGATGTTTCCGGTGTTTTCTTCATATTTACAGACAGTGAGTCAGATGTGGAAAAGAAGACGAAATCTGCTAAATTAATGCTAAAGGCATTTAGTTATATGGTAGTTACTTATGAGGAGGAATTGTGGCCAGGGAAAGTTTAGGAAGTGAAGAACATTGAAGCTGTTGTTTCATGTATAGTAAGAAGCGGCAATTACTGAGCTGGCGAGAAATGGAAGACATTTTATTCTATAGAAAGGAAAACATAATAAAACAAATTGAAGATCTCAAATGCGTCTCGAAAAAGAGAGATCTATTTTCAATTTCAGAATTACAAGAGAAGTGGAGATTCAAAGGATCGAAATAAGCCTACTGAATGTAGTTCTTAGTGTGATAAATAAACATTATCAGTGAATTTTGTTTGCATAATATTTTGCTAAGAATGTGTTAGTTTATTTTGTACCGTACTTTTGTTCTTTAATATAAACTCACCGCAAAAAAAAAAAAAAAAAAAAAAAAACGGGCCAACTACAGTTTCTTAAAAATTTTTGAAAATTGTAGGATTTTTTAAATAATTGTAGATGTGCTGAGGTTCATTTAGTTATTCATTTATTTTGTGATACGTAACAATGTAATACTGAATACGTAATAGCCAACAATGATCTGAAAAGAAGATTCGTTCTTTCTATAATATTGTGTCTAAACTCCTCAGACTCATTTCAAGCTAAGCTGAAGATATCTACAGACTGGTAAGCTCTTTTGAGGCAGTATTGGAATACTTCATTGTATACAAATTTCACTAAATCCTACCGATTCAGCAAAAGTGGTTGCATTGATAGAAGGTGGGAATAGTCAACGTTATGTGGCTGCAGTTCTTGGGATTCCTCGATCGACCGTACAACGAGTGTACCATCGCTTTAGAGAGACAGGAGTTTATTCCAGGAGACCCGGTTCAGCGAGAAAACGAGTAACTTCGGCTCGTGACGACCATTTTATTGTCCTAAACACATTAAGAAATCGCCATTCCACAGCTATTGATACCAAAAGAGCCTTCCAGAAAATAAGACGTGAGTGAGAGAACTGTAAAAGGACGTCTGGATGAATGTGGGCTGAATTCCAGAAGACCAGTTAAAGGCCCAGAATTGCTCCAGCAACATCATGTTGAACGATTACGTTTTGCTCACAATCATGCTAATTGGAACCTGGGGAAGTGGCGACGAGTGCTCTTCACAGATGAATCGAGATTTAGTTTACAGATGGACGTGAAAGAGTGTGGAGAAGAGAAGGAAAACGTTTTTCATGTACCTTCAGTTCACGTGTCAGTTTCCAAGGTGGATCAGTATTGGTATGGGGTGGCATTTCGTATGAAGCTCACACAGAACTTGTTTCCATTAATGGAGGTGCTTTGACTGCTCCAAGATACATTGACGAAGGTCTAATTTAGCATGTGGTACCATATGCCCCACTTATTGGTGAAAAGTTCCTGTTAATGCATGACAATGCTCGCCCTCATGCTATAAGAATCGTAAATGAGTTCCTTCACGACGTTGGATTGAATAGGATGACATGGCCAGCAAGAAGTCCTGATATAAACCCTATTGAACATGTGTGGGGACTGCTAGGGAAGCGAGTTAGAAGTCGTCTAACTCCTCACAGCAACTTACAGCAGCTCCGAAATGTTCTACGTAAAGAATGGAATAGAATCGACCAGACTGAGATCCAGAATCTGATCGAAGGATTGAATCGGCGAATGGTAACAGTCATACAGTCACAGGGAGGCAATACCCGCTATTACCAACATCTGGGGGCCACAAAATCAGTTGAACATTTGGAAGAAAATTCATATAATTTGTAAGTTTTACACCTTTCAATTATATCCATTGTTCGGCCTTGAAAATAATAGCCCAAATGAAAATGAAAAGTTTCTTTTTTTTTTTTCTGGGAAGCAATGTTTTCTTCATTTCATAATGGGTTTTCTGATTCTCACCTCATAAAAAATTGAGAAACTTTGGGTGGCCCGGGTTTTTTGCCGGTGAGTGTAGTTGTTCATTATTGGAGAAAAATGACTTTCAGATTTCACTTGTTTATTGTGTGTTTATGTAATGTGTACTAATAAAAATAATCCATGTACTTTTCATTTATTTTTAATATTCCTGTGCTAGATTATATTTCTACCCTTAAATTAGAAACTCAATGTATTGATTTACAAATAATTACAGCTCCAGCTGTAGTCCATTCATGCTTTCAAGCATGAATATATGAGTAGACCATAGTTTGGCAATTCAGAATACAACTATTTACCAATGTTTAATATTTTTTTAACACTTGTAATTAAATAATTTCAAACACATATGCCAGTGGCGTTTTCTCCATGAATACAAGGCATGCAATGCATGCTCTTAGATTTCAGTTGGGATGATTGATTTTATATTTTAACAGGAAAATTGTAAAATAACACATAAACATAGTTTAAATTCCCACCCAAAACATGAGATACTTGTAGTTCAACAAGACTTAAGGTGCGTACACACTAAGCGAACGAACAACGAACGAACGACAAACGATTGCGTTCGTTGATTGAAATCGGTACGTGTGTACGTCGCAACAAAGCCAAACCGATCGTTTGGTTTGCCTTCGGAAGTGATCCGTCGCTTGTCGGTACATCAAAGGAAGTTGGTATTCGTTGTGGACGGGATTTGCCACTAGCTTGTAGTTCGTAGCAGAACGCAGCGCTTAGTTCAATTTCACTAACAGGATGTCGAAACTGGAGTGGACGGAAGGCGCTGTTATAAATCTTATTAATGCATATAGGGAGCAGGAAACTTCATGGAATCCCAAGCATCCTACTTGCCACAATAAAGTAAGAAAACATTATGTTTAGGAACCTATTGGAAAGATGTTCAGCTGCAAGATAGGCGAGTCAAACACGTGCAAAATTTGAAAATTATTTTTGTTTATTTATTTTCAGTAGATACATGTTTTTTTTTTTTATTGTAGGGAGCAGAAGTCAAAAAGAAAATTGAATCCCTACTGACATCATTCCGGAGGGAAAGACAGAAGTCCACAAAAAGATATGAAATGGGGAGTGATGAAGTGTACGAGTCAACTTGGTTCGCGTATAAACATATGTCGTTCCTTTTGGACAAATTCACGCCCAGAAATAACAAAGTTCCAACATTGTGCACACAAAATAAATTATTGGCACTGAAAAGTGTCTTTTCGTAAGCATGATGCGCATACGACAAACACAGACAAATCTCTCTTTTTAGTATTTTAAGATAATTATTGTCAGTGAGGTATCCGTGTACTGAAACTTTCCCCTGGGGCCTATTTCATAAAAGTAATAATTTAATACCATTACTGAAAAAGTAATAACATTAAGTAATATTATTACTGTTCTGTTTCATAGAAGTAATAGTTAATAATATTATTAATTACTGTAAACGATCATATTATTACTAAAATAAATAACAATATTACTAAAGTGTTTCATAAAGCAGCAAAGTTAATTAAATTTATTAATAATATTAACGTTAGTTCCATGACTGTATTTTAAGTAATAGTTTAATAATTTGTAAAAAGTAAATGCCAATGTAGGGTTAGATGTTGAAGATAAAACCGTGAAAACATTTGAAATGGACAATTCTGACTCAAATAGTGATGAAGACGTCCAAGAAATTTTAGACAACGAATATCCTACAACCATATGCAAGAAAGTTACGAATATAATGAAATAGTTGACCTTTCAATTCGAGAACTTTTCGCAAAAAACTCGGTTTCTTCAAGTTATTTTCACGTCTTTTCCCCATTTTAAAAAGCATCAGAGACAAAATGAATTATTAACAAAGTCCCTCTCCATACTTACAAATACTTACAAACTGTCATAGGCGCCAATGTAGATGGACCAGGCTGAAATTGAAAACTATCTTATCTTATTGTAAAAGAGGAACAATTGGAAAGGGTGAAACCTAAATTAAATTCAATTACAGTATAGAACTGTTAGAAAGTAATTACTGTATATTTTACATTATTTTATGTTATTTGAATGATTGAACTTAACATTTTTTCTCTCCTTTCTCGTCATTTTTTAAATTATAATAATTGTTCAGAAATATATGCCTATGGGACATTTACATCACAAAATACAGTAATATTAATATTTTCTGTACCTATTGAAATGTTTTTTCAATGTATACTTGTGACAACCTGAATCTATATACTCTTCACTAATTAACATTGTGAAGATCTTGGTAAGCCAAAATCTTTTGCAGACATATATCAACAAGTAGAGCTATTACAAAATATATGGATTACTTTAAACCACCCCTATTGAGGGCATAAACTAAAATTAACTTACGAGATTTATAGGTACTGTATCTACAATTCCACATCACAATCTCTAATTAGAACATATTTGCATTTTGTATAATCAGGTAACTTCTTGAAAATACTACTTACAACATAATCATCAATAAGAACCCATTAAGACAATTTCAGTATTTGTATTAATTTCGTCATAACATTAATCTTCTACAACATCCACACCTTCAAACTCAAACACGATATTTTCTGGGAACGACTTCACCGCGTAAGTACTTATGTCGTTATTGCATTACTTATTTATTTTTTGGTAAAAGAGTAATTTTTATGTGTATTTATTTACGCTTGCACCAATAAGTACTTGCGCAGTATTCCGAATTATAATGGAACTTGAATATATCTTACATAAGACGCTTTGCAGGGTCCACCAACTCTGTCGTTAACACTGTCCTTAAGGCTGCTACAATATTGTCATCAAAAGTTTTCACTGCTTAACATTTTCATATGGTACTTCTTTAGATAAGGAGGTGCAAGTTTTACACACGCGCGCGCACACACATGCTTCTGTCACTGATACACTGTTTTTGGAATTGCAAACTTTACAACAGCAGAAACGTGAACAATTAGGAATGATAAATATCTGTTCACAATATTTTAGATTTATCTTATTGTTTCTTTTACTCGTAAATCAACTGAATCAAAATAACAGAAACAATAACTTCGAGTTGCAGTGATTTACAATCTTATCTGAAATAAATTGTCTCCCAAACCTTCACACATATTACGATTTACTCTGTTGTTGCTATTAAAGATAGTACTTCAAAACTTATTTCATTCAACAACTGTTAACAGAGAGAATAATATAAATAGCTGTAGAGTGCAGACCTACTTGATTATGTTTATCAGCCTTAACCTCAAATCATATGGCTACTGTAAGTATTTTATGACTCGTGCAAAACGTTTATGAAACAGAATTTAGTCGGTTAATAAAATTGTTTTCATGACTGTAATAGCCTACTATTACTTAATATTATTAGTGTTTATGAAACAGGCCTGCACATGCTATAATTATATTTTCGTCTGCCTTTATAGCAGACAATCAGCGAATCTGAATGTTTTCTGACAATTTGCTGATGATTTGTACGTCGCTTCAAACAGCGAACGCACAACGAAGTTTTGCTTCATCATTCGTTCGTTGTTCGTTCGCTAAGTGTGTAAGCACCTTTAGACGTGTGGCGCTACGGTGTTCTCGGCTTTACAGTGTCTGTATTAAGACAGTGTGGACAATAGCACAGTTCACGCCCACCGCCGCCATTAAGATTCCATGACGAGCATATGTTCCTATGCAACTAATGAAAGAATCGTAATTGGAACATATTTATATGATGTTTTTCCTTTCTTTAAAACATTTTTCTGTCACATATAGTGCTTGAATGCGTTAGCAAAGGTAATTTGGCAGGTGTTTTATTATAATTGGCAGTGATATAATATAGCAATACGTAATGAAATTTAGGTTTAAAGAAGCCGATTCATAGAAAGGAATAGGGGTTGTTTCGCATTATTCCTGTCCGCTGAGAAGCTATGAATAAAGCCATAGGAAAGGAAGAAGAATGGGAAAACCATTTTTGTATATTTTCTTGAGATAAAAATATTAGGGTCAACTTTCTAAACTGAAAACTTGAATGGGCTGCGCAGTGAACGAGTCAACGCATATCATAAAGAGGGGGAAGGAAGGGTGGATAATTTTTTACAATCTCTTGGAAAGATTCTGAATAAAGTCTTAAAAAAGGAATGAGTCTCAATTTCTAAACGGACCCATGAAAAGACTGCACGGTCAAGAAGTGTGATATATTCCAAGGTTTAAAGAAGCCCCTTCGTAAAAAAAAGAACAGGGGTTGTTTCACATTATTCCTGTCCCTGAGAAGCTATGAATAAAGTCGTAAAAAAGGATGAAGGATGCAAATGCTATTTCTATATATTTTTTCTGGAGATAAGTAATAGAGTCAACTTTCTAAACAGAAACCTTGAATGGGCTGCCCAGTATAGCCGTCAGTCTTGGACAAAAGGTCCTACAGTATTTTTTTTTTTTTTAGCTTTGAAGGTTTCATTTTTATTGTTTTTGAGAGGGTCTCTTGAACTGCAATTTTTAACATAAACTTTTTGTTCTTAAACTTTCTATTTCCCCCACCCTTCTTCATCCCCTTCTATGCCCATCGTTTTTTTATATTTTAGCCTCAGTCTGTCTGGAAAATCAGTCGAGTTCACTTAGTTAATCTTGACCTACGTTTCGCCAGTTTTGTGATAGTTTGTCAATGTGCAGTGTCTTACAATAGTGCTAAGTATGAGTTCTTCGGAGAGTGTATGTGAATCCACGCGTAGAAGAAGAGGTATAGAGACTCCCGAGAAGAAGAAATTAATTCGTGGTGAATCTAAATTGAAACTAGAATCTCGACAACAAAAGTATAGGGGGGAATGGGAACAAGATTCTATGTTCAAAGGAGGGATACGACCTGTAGTAGGGGTACCGAATAAAGCATATTGCAGAGCGTGTAGATGGGAAACTGGCGAAATTGAGTAATTTGAGGGAACATTCAAACACTGAGAAACATTTGAATTCTGTCAAAGGACTTGTTCAGGGGCAGCGTACTTTGTTTCAGTGCAATTCACAACCAAGTAGGAATGTACATGCCGACGCGAATACTTCTATTAAAAGAGCAGAAATTTTATGGGCTGGGTTAATAGCTAATAATATCAACCCTAGATTATGTATTTTTCAAAATGTGTTGAACTGACGATAAATCATCTTCAATTTGTAAATATTATATGTAGGGCTACATAATTATACAATATATATTTAAATGAAATTTAGGACGTAAATAGTGATTTAATTTCAAGACGTACGTGTAAATAGTGATTTAATTCCCACGTGTAGACTAAATACTGATTTCATTTCAAGACGTATCATGGAGGACAACAATGCTGCATCAGAAATTGGTGAGTTTAATATTCAAAAACTTATTATTAGAATTATTTTTATTCGTTCTTGATTACGATTATACACTTTTAACACTTAGGTACATATTACTAATCTAATTGTTAAACTTGTTAAATTAAAAACTTTTTAAAATTCACTGTGTAAAATAATGAAACTACAGTATTATGGAACTTTATCATAGTGACTAGTTTCGGCATAATGTCTCGCCGTTAATTTAACAAGTTTAACAATATTACTTTAATAATATAACCGCGGCCGCCATTAAGTTTCCAAACATCGCTGACGGGATAGCAGAATACGTAGTTAGATTCGTGTATTTTATGTTATAGATGGAGTGATTTATATGGTAATAGTGCGAAATGGTAGACTGTGCAGCTTACGGGTGCACAAATAGATCGGAAAAAGGTTTTATTGTAAAAAAATTCCTAAAGGATCCAGCAAGGAGGAAGATATGGGCTACTAAAGTTAAACATGATGGTTGGTTTCCAACTAATGCTTCTGTGCTGTGTGAAGTGCATTTTGAAAATTCAAAGTGGGAGAAAACTAGGGTGGATGGTACAAGAAGATTGAAGGCAAATGCTGTACCAACTCTCTTTTGTTTTTCCAAACCACAAAACCCGAGAAATGCACCAAAAGATCGTAGTTTTGCTATATGCGCTGATAGTGTTACAACAGAGAATTTTGCTGAAGAAACTGTTGCTACCAGTATTCTTACAGAACAAGCAGATCCACAACCGGAATCTGTAACAAACATTCTTACAGAACAAGCAGATCCACAACCGGAATATGTAACAAACAACTTGGGAAACAAAATTTTAGTAGATAAAGATAATAATTCAGCATTAGTGAAGAAATTAAATTTGTATTCTAAACGTTACAATGCATTACTCGCAAAGTCACACAAATATAGAAAAGAGTTGCAGAAATTAAAACGGGAACAGACACAGTCGTCTGATTCTCGGCTCTTAAGAGGTATTTTTAACGAGGATCAAATAAGAGCTTTGAAGCGCAAAAGTCCAGCTTTTATGAAGTGGAGTAATGCTACAGTAAAAAAAAAAGCCCTGAAATTGAAATTCTTGTGTGGAAACAGCGGATACAAGGAGAATCTCAATCAGGGAATCCCTTTGCCTTCCTTGAGGACTCTACGCTGTAGACTACAATCTCTTCAGTTCGAAAGTGGTATTCTAAATGAAGTATTCGATTTTCTGAAAATTAAAGTTGATTCCTTTTCTGTCCTACAGGAAAAAGATTGCGTCATTGTGATGGATGAAATGGCAATAACTCCGTCACAAACCTATGATCCGTCAGTAAATAGGTATTTAGGTAATGTTAATTTACCAGGACTTTCTGGAATTGCCACACACGCATTAGTAATTATGCTTGGTGGAATAACTTCTCGTTGGAAGCAGATAGTGGAATATTATTTCACGGGGAATTCTGTCAATGGATCTGTTTTCAAAGACATTTTAATAGAGGTTATTGAGAAAACAGAAAACCTGGGCTTAAATGTCATGAGTATCACATCTGATATGGGAGGATCTAATCAGGCACTGTGGAAAGCTTGGAATATCACTTCTGGACGATACACTAAAATTATAAATTACATTCCACATCCTCTTGATGAGTCGAGAAAAATATATATTCTGGCTGATGTACCACACTTATTGAAGAACATCAGAAGTATGCTGGTTAATAATGTTGTAATAGTAATTCCTGATACAATAAAAGACAAATATAATTTGCCTACAAATATCATCAGTGCTAAGCATATTCAGTGTCTTATTGCTGAACAAGACAAATTACGCTTCAAGCTGGCACTAAAATTAACTCAACAGGACATGACTCCTAAACATTTTCAGGTAATACAGTAGTATTTATATGTATTATTTATTTTGTTGCATATATGACTAAATGCTTTATTTATGTATTAAATATTGAATATTATCCTTTTCAGACAATGAGGGTGTCTACATCAACCAATGTGCTAAACAACGAGGTCAGTAGTGCACTGAAATTCATTGCAGAGGCAACAGGTACACCGGAATTCCAGACAACTGCTTGGTTTATTGATACTGTGGAGGAGTGGTTTTCTTTAATGACATCTAGGCATCCATCGATGGCATTGAGCAACAATAATCCAGAAATGTATGAAAGAGCAGTCACCTTTTTAAGAGATTTTATGTATATATTCACTGAACTGAAGGTTGGACAGAAAGCATCTTGGAAGCCTTCCCAAACAGGTGTACTGATATCTACACAGTCTATCTTAGATCTCCAAAGTGTTCTTTTAGGTGAAAAATCTTATGATTTTCTTTTAACCTGTAGGTTCACTCAAGATTGCCTAGAAAATCTCTTTGGTCTTATTAGGGCAAAGCAAGTGATTCCAAATGCATCGCAATTTAGAAGTAACCTAAAATTATTGTGTGTATCACAGTTTCTAAAAGGCGTCAAAAATGAAAGCTATGAAAATGATGATAGGGAGCTCTTAGCCGACTTTTATTTTATATTCTTCCACAACAGTCAAGTGATGTTACAAGTGAGCAACAAGATTCTTCAGGCATCAGCGAAGTTCCAGTTACATTGCCAGTCATCCCTACAACTGGCAACACAGTAGTAAGGCAACTAAATTGTTACGAGATGAACTCTCTCTATAATATATGTGGATATTTAATAACAAGTATTAAAAGAACCACTAAAGTTTGTGATGCATGCATTGAGAGTCTTAGGTCAAAAACATATGACAAATCATGCGAATATGCAAGATTGTCAGGAATAAAACGTCTCACTCATTCATCACTGTTTTTTTTTGTAATAATGTAACATTCCAATGTTTTGTGCAACTTGAGGAAATATTTATTGGGCATCGGAATGATGTCAAAGACAACAATGTGAATCTGAAGTTTTTCTATAAAGAGTTAATGGAAAATGTACCCATGTGTCATATTCCTCCATGTCACAATTTGAGGAAGCATATAAATAGTAGATTCATTGTCTTCAGATTGAAAATAGCAGGAAAGAAAGGAATTAGTGGACTCATCAATAAGAACAGTAGTAAGTCAGTTAGCATGCATTGTACATTCTAACAATTCTCTAGTTCATTGTTTCTATATTTCTGAGGTGTGTGTTTTTATGTATTCATCTTTTGATATAATTTAATCTTTTAGAATGAAAGAGGAAGGAGTCTAAATTGCATTTAATTTTCTGAAAGAACATTAAATTAAATTTACTAAATGCACAAAACTCATATGAAAAAAAAAAAGCACAATTTTACTCACTAAAGTAACCATTAGCATGGGTACTTTCTGAGTACCGTAACTAAATTTAGAAAAGAGTCTATTGCATTGTTAGGATATAGGCCTATACATTTTCCTGTAGTCTACCTCCTATAAAATTTGGTTTCCTGACTCATGTCTTTTTCACAGTCAAGGATTAAAATTACATAATATGTACACTTTTATAAATGACAGATAATAAAATAATTAGGACTACAGTCGTTCTCACTAGAGTTAATCGTTTCACATTCTAGTTAGTTTGCATTTTATTTATAATTCTTAGATTTCTTATGTATGCTTTGTTATATTATTTCCTCAGATGCAGACTGATTTTCTTATACATTTCTTTATAAACTTATGCCTAATTTTCCTACTGTCCATTTGTATGTACAGCTACGTTTATTATACATATTTTATTTTTATTATTTTCCTTAGAACCAGTCATATTTAGTCATAACCAAGTTTGTTTGTAACTCCAAGTTGTAATTTGTATTGCATAATTATTTCATAATATTCTTTTGTATGAAACACTGGATCTGTTACATATATTTTTAATGTGATTTCCTTTATCGGAAAACTGATTTGCATTGGATAAATGGATCTAATAAATCTGTTTCGAACTTTTCACAATTATTCTGTACCAGTATGTAATCTGCATGTTGATTCCTATAACATTCCTCATAACTTCATAACAGGATGGAATAACATTCTTACTAGTATTTTTCTCATAAAATGTATAGCATTTAATTGTCATTCTCCTTAGACCAAAACCTAGCAGCACACACTTCCTATCAGCTATCCTATCCCATTGCCAACCTCGGAACTACATTTCCAGCACATCTGTATCAAAATCCAGCTACTTTGCTCTAAAACCAGCTACCTATGAAATGTTATACTTATAATTATTATTATTATTATTATTATTATTATTATTATTAATATTATTATTATTATTATTATTATTATTATTATTATTATTATTATTATTATTATTATTATTGCTGTATTTTAGTAAACACCTAAATGGAGAACCAAACGAAGAAAGAAAGTGAGTTTCCCTTTAAAAACGACTACCTGAATTTTCTAAAGAACACGGGTCTCTTGATTTACAGCGTCAAAGATCCCGAACTTAAATTTACTACTGTATGACAGTTGTTATACTAACCTACTTTGTATGAACATCTGGTAGTATGAACGCCCTTTAAAGTAAAGTAGGGATAAATTTAGAATTGGGTATCCAAATAAAAATATGAAAATAAACCAAAATAACGCTCACAATTATCTTTAAATTAATACATGTGTACATTACTTTACATAATAATATTCTACTAATAATAACCTAAGAACCAAGAAGATATAATTAATTTGTATCGACTTGCAAATTCATTCTTGATTACACGGTTATATTATTAACGTAATATTGTTAAACTTGTTAAATTAACGGCGAGACTTTATGCCGAAACTAGTCACTATGATAAAGTTCCATAATACTGTAGTTTCATTATTTTACACAGTGAATTTTAAAAAGTTTTTAATTTAACAAGTTTAACAATTAGATTAGTAATATGTACCTAAGTGTTAAAAGTGTATAATCGTAATCAAGAACGAATAAAAATAATTCTAATAATAAGTTTTTGAATATTAAACTCACCAATTTCTGATGCAGCATTGTTGTCCTCCATGATACGTCTTGAAATGAAATCAGTATTTAGTCTACACGTGGGAATTAAATCACTATTTACACGTACGTCTTGAAATTAAATCACTATTTACGTCCTAAATTTCATTTAAATATATATTGTATAATTATGTAGCCCTACATATAATATTTACAAATTGAAGATGATTTATCGTCAGTTCAACACATTTTGAAAAATACATAATCTAGGGTTGATATTATTAGCTATTAACCCAGCCCATAAAATTTCTGCTCTTTTAATAGAAGTATTCGCGTCGGCATGTACATTCCTACTTGGTTGTGAATTGCACTGAAACAAAGTACGCTGCCCCTGAACAAGTCCTTTGACAGACTTCAAATGTTTCTCAGTATTTGAATGTTCCCTCAAATTACTCAATTTCGCCAGTTTCCCATCTACACGCTCTGCAATATGCTTTATTCGGTACCCCTACTACAGGTCGTATCCCTCCTTTGAACATAGAATCTTGTTCCCATTCCCCCCTATACTTTTGTTGTCGAGATTCTAGTTTCAATTTAGATTCACCACGAATTAATTTCTTCTTCTCGGGAGTCTCTATACCTCTTCTTCTACGCGTGGATTCACATACACTCTCCGAAGAACTCATACTTAGCACTATTGTAAGACACTGCACATTGACAAACTATCACAAAACTGGCGAAACGTAGGTCAAGATTAACTAAGTGAACTCGACTGATTTTCCAGACAGACTGAGGCTAAAATATAAAAAACGATGGGCATAGAAGGGGATGAAGAAGGGTGGGGGAAATAGAAAGTTTAAGAACAAAAAGTTTATGTTAAAAATTGCAGTTCAAGAGACCCTCTCAAAAACAATAAAAATGAAACCTTCAAAGCTAAAAAAAAAAAAAATACTGTAGGACCTTTTGTCCAAGACTGACGGCTATACTGGGCAGCCCATTCAAGGTTTCTGTTTAGAAAGTTGACTCTATTACTTATCTCCAGAAAAAATATATAGAAATAGCGTTTGCATCCTTCATCCTTTTTTACGACTTTATTCATAGCTTCTCAGGGACAGGAATAATGTGAAACAACCCCTGTTCTTTTTTTTACGAAGGGGCTTCTTTAAACCTTGGAATATATCACACTTCTTGACCGTGCAGTCTTTTCATGGGTCCGTTTAGAAATTGAGACTCATTCCTTTTTTAAGACTTTATTCAGAATCTTTCCAAGAGATTGTAAAAAATTATCCACCCTTCCTTCCCCCTCTTTATGATATGCGTTGACTCGTTCACTGCGCAGCCCATTCAAGTTTTCAGTTTAGAAAGTTGACCCTAATATTTTTATCTCAAGAAAATATACAAAAATGGTTTTCCCATTCTTCTTCCTTTCCTATGGCTTTATTCATAGCTTCTCAGCGGACAGGAATAATGCGAAACAACCCCTATTCCTTTCTATGAATCGGCTTCTTTAAACCTAAATTTCATTACGTATTGCTATATTATATCACTGCCAATTATAATAAAACACCTGCCAAATTACCTTTGCTAACGCATTCAAGCACTATATGTGACAGAAAAATGTTTTAAAGAAAGGAAAAACATCATATAAATATGTTCCAATTACGATTCTTTCATTAGTTGCATAGGAACATATGCTCGTCATGGAATCTTAATGGCGGCGGTGGGCGTGAACTGTGCTATTGTCCACACTGTCTTTATACAGACCGTTGCTTACGAGATTACACACTATTATAACGTCTTTGGATTACACAAGCTGGCGCATAGCGCTTGAAAAACGAGTCTGAAGTGGTTCCCTGGTAATGCCAATTCCGCCGCTCTGAGCGCTGTTCTGCCCTAAATATTCATAGCAGAACACTTAAATGACATTGACATTTGGGACATTTAAAGGACTCACCATTGCTTATTAAATGCTTCGTACAATATTTTATGGACAATAGACGTAATTTCCAAACTTCTACTCCTCAATTATATTACAATAAAAGGCTGTCATTCTTGATATTAAAACATATTACATATAAACTGAGGGACTATCTGCTCTGTACTTTAGTTCATACACCAAACATTTCCGGAAATAAATTAACTTGACATCTTACATATACGCACTATAGCCTACCCTTTTCACCTAATATTATTAATATTGTTATTAAATAAGGTATTGCAACTAATTAAGCTACTGCATTATCTTTAATTTCCTTGAATTCATAATTAAGCATTAGCAAGAAGGCCTTACTTTTCCCTCTCTTTTTAAAAAAAAAATACGAACGTCACAATAACTGAGAAGTATAATTATTGCGCGATTTTTTCTTGCAGTGGTGAAAACATTTCTATAGGCCTACTGATTAATCTATTGAGCATAGTAATAGTAAACGCTGTAGTATTTTAGTGCGTGTAAATATATTTTGAATTAGCATTTATTAAATTAGGAAGTTAGCCTGTAATTTGTGTGATGAAATGGTTTACTGCTGTGCGCCATTGTGCAACTCGAACCAGAATAAAGAATGTGATTTTTCGTTTCATTGTTTTCCACAAGATGAAGGACTAAGAAATAAGTGGTGTGTAGCCATTTCTCGCGAAGGGGACAAACCAAGGACTCTTTGGACGCCAAACAAGAAATCACGTGTCTGCAGGAGACATTTCAAAGAAGCTGATTTTAGCATTAGCACAACATTAAAACGTTTGCTTCCTAATGTGGTACCATCCGTCTTTGATGATTTTCCAAAACATAAACAAAATGTTTCAAACATAAGTAGACGCAACAAAAGAAGGATAACAGAAGTGGTGAATAACATCCATCCTGCTAAGAAAAATAAACCCAATGTTGAACATAGTACATCAGCTTTCAATGAAGCAAATGTGTCAATTGAAGAAATCTATGAAGCACATAAAAAACTATAGCCACACAGTGCTCAATTGAAAGTAAAAAAATTCCCAAAGCCATTACATTACAACGTAAAAAAAATACTAGGACAATTCGGAAACAAAATCAGCTTATTGGAAAACTAAGACAGACAATATGTAATTTAAAAAGCAAGCTATAAAGATAGCTGAACAAACTTCAAATAACACTGTAATATGCTTGGCATATTTATAATATTCGTACTCAATCAGTAATGCACAATTAATCGAACTATTTTCACGGTACACAATGCTTTGTAATGGTACTATTCATCATTTCTTAGGGCAGCGAGGCGAACCTAGCGGCAGAAATTGTCATGACTCACAGAGACCTACTCTCAATCGTGCTATGCGCCAGCCAAAGAGTTTGCAATATATTACAAACTCTTTGGCGCCAGCTTGTGTAATCCCGTAAGCAACGATACAGACACTGTACTCGGCTTATGTGGCTACATTCAGTGACGTCATCTGAACACTGGTTTCTGTGACGCTACTGGGTAAAATGTGGACGGGAAATGGCTTGCTGCATGCAATTCAAAAACTGCATTCGAGGACAGCAGGTAGTAATTTCGTAATGGTCCTGAAGACAGAGGCACTTGTCACTGTGTTTGTAAAAAATAACTGCCACATATTGGGCTAATCGTGAACTACGTACAACTATTTGCTTTAGGTTTATATGAACGGGAACAGAATTCTTTTTTCCCACCCTCACCCATTGTCGAAATACCGTTAAAGCAATAAAACTGACTAATCCCCAGCAGAAGCAACCCCAGCTCAGTTGGTGTGAGAATTCCAAGTGGTACAGTAAAAGTTATGTGTGTGTAGAAAGTTTTATTGTGAAATAATAAGTGTTCCGTTGTTATATTTTTATTTAGCCTACTGTATGTATATAGTTTATGAAGAATTAATGTTCATTAGTTATGGATAAAGAAGACATTATTATAAATTTATTTGAGAAGCCTTTCCATGCCCGAACTATAGATGAGTAATTTATTATTGTGAAAAATGGACGGCCAATTCCCCATCTCACGAACTTGAAATCAGAGAACAAAACTTGCGTGCGAAATTTTAATCCGAATCTGTATAATAAAACTGTCTGGTTATGCAGTTCTGAAGTACCGTGTAAATTATTTTGTTGGCCCTGTTTGCTATTTGGAAACGACAGTTCCCCATGGAACCGTAAGAAACGTGGCTATTCAGATCTGAATAATTTACATACTGCGATATCAAGACATGAAAAATCAGACTCTCACATCCATGCGCTCATAACTTTGGGGACATTCGGGAAAAATAGAATAGACTTACAACTAGATAAACAAAAACGAGGGAGCATTATTAGGCATAATGAAACTGTGAAAGAAAACCGCGAAATTCTGAAAAGATTAACATCTGTGACATGCTTTTTAGGAAAACAGGAACTGGCTTTCCGCGGACACAATGAGAGCGAGGACTCTAACAATCGCTGCAACTATGTTGAACTCTTATATTTACTTGCCGAATTTGACGGTAAATTAAAACATCATTTTGCAATCTCAACAGTTTTCACGGGAACATCACCTTCAATTCAAAAAGACTTAATTCAAAGCATTGGCGCAGTTATGATTCAGGAAATCAAGTCACAAATTAAGACAACAAAATTCGTTTCAATTATGCTAGATAAGACTTCAGATATTACCAATTTATCTCAGTTATCTGCAGTGTTGCGTTATATACATGGCGACGTTCTTGTGGAAAGATTTCTAGGATTCAGTGACGTCAGTTCTGATCGAAGTGCAATAAAACTAGCGACTCTGGTTATGGAAGTTCTAGCTAGATTTGAATGTAGAGATAAACTGATTGCCCAGACTTATGACGGAGCTGCGGTTATGGCAGGTCAACTAAATGGGGTACAGGCTAGGGTTAAGGAAATCATTCCTGAGGCAATTTTTATACACTGTTACGCACACAAGTTGAATTTAGTGTTGTCTCAGTCTGTTTCCTGCATTAGTGCTTGCCGTATAGCGGCTTTGCGTCATTTTTTAGCTCTTCAACAAAGAGAACTAATGTCCAAAAACGATTCCCTCGACTTGTTCCTACGAGGTGGAACTCGATTAATATAAACTCTTTCCCAATATCGTGATCAACTAGAAGAATTATTTGTGGCCATCCTAGAAGCCCCTGGAAACTGGGATAATGCTGTTTTAAAGGAAGCAGATGGATAATTAACCAAGTTACGTGATTTTCAATTTAATTTTTTTCTGAACTTATTTGAAGACATGTACTCATTTACAGATGTGCTATACAATATTTTACAATCGAAGTGTTTAGATATTACCTATTGTTCGAAGGAAATTCATAACTTGAAGGAAACTTTACTTTCAAAACGCAACAACGGCTTTGAAAATATTTGGCAAGAAACGCAGCAGTCATGTGAGCCACCGAAGAAAAGACGAAAGCCAGACAGTGTGTTAACAGTGCAAGAAGAATATAAGAGACTTTATAGCGAAATCTATGACACGGCAACACTGCAGCTTCAATCACGTTTTTCTTCACTGCCAGAATTATATTTTCTGGAGCTCATAGATTGTTCAAAATTTTCACAATTTTCACAAAATTTCCCGGAGAAACAATTTTCCCAGTTAGAGAAAGTGTACGGCAAATTTTTTGACTTCGTGCGATTGAAAGCTGAACTCAGAGGCTTTTATAATTCTGAGCATTTCAAGGGAAAGGGTTTGGGAGATATTCACCAGTGTTTAATTTCAAACGGCCTTCACAATGGTCTACAGGAACTTAATAAATTGTGTGAATTATTTAGGACTATTCCTTCAATTACATCATCAGTAGAGCGTTCGTTTCCGGCTTTGAAACATATAAAAACCTTCCAGAGAAATTCTCTAGGGCAAGAACGTCTGACTGCATTGGCAATGATGTCAATTGAAAAAGATCTACTTTTAGACATGAAAGTCAACCCTGCCTTCTTTGACAGGGTCACTGAGGAGTTCTGCAAAAAGACCAGGAGGGTGGAATTTTCCTTCAAACTATAGGTGAGTGTTATCATTTTTAATGACTGAAAAGAAGCTGTTAATGTAATTTATATAGACTACTACTGTTTACATTGCTATTTCCTTTTACGGTATGTCTTAATTCTGAAATGCGTTTAATATTAAAACTTACATGTTATGAAAAATAGCATGATCATTTTTAAATGTCTGATTGATTATTGTATTATATGAGCAATATGAATAGGCACCTAGATATTGGAGTCTATGCTTCTTAAGATAAATCTTTTTGTGTTGCATGCCTTAGCTCAAAGGTCAGGATACGCCACTGACATATGCCAATATTTATTTAATATAAACTTACAAGAGTCCGAAGTCAAAATTTCACTTACTCTGGATGAATAGTAATACAAAGAAAAATGTGGAAAATGTGGACCATAATTGAATCACTGATTGGAATAAGGAAGAAAGTCCAATTTTTTCGAAAATAGACTGAGATATACATTTTTTTCTTGAGCCATCCACCCATCGATTAGTGGAAAAAGGAAGAGTCTACCAGTAATAACAATGAAGTAACAGCCCAGTAAAATTTTCAATTAGTGGAATAAGGAAGAATGTGCGGACTTTCTTCCTTTTTCCAATCAATATTGTAAGCATTACCACCAAATGTCAGGTAGGAAGTCTGTCTCTCGTTTAAATTTGCTAATTTTCTGTCAGTATGGTTGTAAGTTCGTTGTCTGTAAATCATTCATATCAACTTGAGTGAAAGTAATTCTGATAGTGAACAAATACACTGGAGAAGAAAGGGAGTAAGAAATATTAATGGATATGTAAAAGAAAAACGCAAGAAATCTAGATCTTTAGGAAAAGAATACGTAACTTCAAAAGGAGGAGTTGTGCCAGCAAAACTGCCTGGTCCATCATGAAGGAAAGATCTGGTATGTTTTATGTGTTATTTGGATATATTTCTATTGCTAAATATTTCTGTGAACGCATAATATATACTGCAGATTGTTGTTCCAGAAGGTGTTTTGAAAATTTTAATGATGGAGACCAAATGGAAATAATCACTACATTATACGATGGTAAAACTAAAAAGAGGAAATATGTGTATCTAATGGCACTGATAGAACATTCACCTGTACAAAGACGCCAAAATTAAATATTTTTTTCTTAATGAAAATACAAAACGATGGCTTTCGCAGAATTGTTAGGTCACAAACGACGAGCATCAAAATTTTATAAAATAAAACAACAAGAGGTAATAAAATTAAGTGCTGAAAGAAATGACGCAGTCAACCTAATGTTCGGCTTATGCAAAAGTTTCCCTTTCTTGTCTTCTTGTACAGAAAATTTTCTATTTAATAAAACTGTGGCTTTTTGTATTTGGAATCCATAACCAGGAAAACAATACAGCACAGTTTTATATCTACCATGAAGGACAAGCTAATCGAGGCCCCATTGAAGTCAGTACATTTCTCAATAACTACATGTGTTTAGTGATCCTTGTGGCGGACAGAATCGAAATAACACTGTTTTTTAGTAGGTTGTTTTACGACGCTTTATCAACAGCTTAAGTTATTTAGCGTCTGAATGTGATGAAGGTGATAATGTCAGTGAAATGAGTCCGGGGTCCAACACAGATAGTTACCCAATATTTGCTCATGTTGGGTTAAGGGAAAACGCCGGAAAAAAACCTCAATCAGGAACTAGTCCCGACCGGAAATCGAACCCGGGCCACCTGGTTTCACGGCCAGAGGCGCTGTTACTTCACAGTTGTGGACAATAACACTGTTGTACGTTGCCGTATGTATCGAACAATGACTGCCAAGTTTCATGTAATTCAGCACTATTTTCCTGTACGAGGTCACTCCCGTGCGGTAGGGATTTCACCGTAATAAAAAGAGTGATACAAAAAAACAAGACAGATTCTACTCTGTGAAACAATATGTTGAGATGATAGTTAATTCAAGAAAACCACAGAATGCTTTTCAAGTCAAGATTATTGGACATAAAGATATCACTGATGTTAAAGAATGGTGGCCACACTTCTTAAAAAAATCTTAAATTGCTCTAAATGATCACATGAAGTAAAAGTTTTCACTTGCTAACTGCCGGCATTTGATCTATAAACAGAAAACCCCAGGCTATGTCGTTTCTTCGGAATGGATAGATGGATTAGACCGCAAGACATACAGACTTTATTAAGGGAAGAGAAACACCATCTGCTCCTAGAAATATGACATACGACTCCAAAGTTCCTATACATTCCAAGAAGCTGCAAGACGTTAACAAATTAATTAAATATATTCCATCAGAGTATCAGGAGTTTTATAACAACATTATTCAATGGCCCACAAGAAATCCTATCTAATCTGATGAAGAAGATTATTAGTTAAATTGTTAATTAAAATTATTTTTAATATAACAGCACAATTTATTAAATTCTTAAAATGTTTGACTGAAATTAAATAATATTCACACTGTGTTAACAATAGAAATTTAACTAACAATAAATAGCAGATTAAACCTGTATTTAATTGAGTTTCTTTGCTAATTACCCATGAGAATTGTTAATTTATTGGAAAAAGGAAGAATGTCCATCAACTTCAAAAGAGGATGGATTCAAAAATATTTATCGAATGCGCTGAAACGACCCACCATACAGTTCAGGGAACTTAGTTCTACAAGTTTGTAATGCATCACAAAGCTGTAGGAACAATATTGTAAGTGTTAATAAGTTTTTATTAGTTTTCTCAAAACATAGGTGCATGGACATACTTCCCTTTTCCAATCAGTGATTCAATTAGGGGAAACTACGGTATGCAATTTTATAAGTAGCTGATTTTAGAGCAAAGTACCTGGATTTTAAAACAAACGTAGCTGGAAAGATAATTTCGCAACGCTAATGATAGCAAAACGTTAAGTTAAATCTAGACTCTTGTGTGATAAGTTCTATACCAAGCTATTCTGTCATTAATTGTATGCACTATCAAAACAGAAGAATGAATTTGTTGAATCATTAATAAATCCATGGTTTGGAAAATAGTAAACAATAGGCTACTGTTAGTATTTTGCACAAAATTAATTAAACTTGAATGTTTTAAAAGGTGTTTTATTAGGGTGGGCGAAAGGGTGGGCAGGACAATGTTTGGGTGGGCAGAAGCCCTCCCTCGCCCACTTCTAGCGCCATCACTGGTAGAGGTGTACAGGGAGGTGTAATAGTTAGGGGAGAACCTCACTGTATTATATATATCGGTGTGGTGAATTCAGTGATGAAAAGAAAAGGAAAATGTTTGCAAGACACGAACATGCCTCCTTTAGAATTGCCAGGAGTAGTCGTAAACTCGCTGAAGTGAAGGATGTAAATGTAAAGAATTTGCTAGAAAAGGATCCTGGGATACACTGGGAAAAGAATGAGTTGCTTGTCTTTCATACGAACTTATTCACAATCGTTCCGCGTGCAGAAGGCAACACTTGCCTTGAATAAGAAGTGAAACGTAGCAATCAGATTTAAAGGCACTTGGATACTTGTAACTTTTCATTAATTATATTTTATAACATGTTTCTTGTTCTGTTTTTGCAACTTGTGTTTTTAGAGTGTTCCTACAGTAGGTCAATTGTCATAAACTTATTTATTTTATTTTAATGTTTCGGGGAATTGGAAATTATTATATTTTCTACTATAATATCTTTGCCAAACATATATTGTTTCCTTTGTGTTCTGAAACAAATAAAATCACACAAAATAAATTGTAGTGCGCAAGCTGCAATATTGATTCTGTTAAATAAGCCAAAATGTGTTAATTTTGGTTTTTGTGTTCTGAATAAATTGATGAAAAATAATAATATTATTTCACATTGTGATTTTCAAGGCGGAATATTTATAGGACTGTAAAGCCAAGATGTCTTGATTTTGTTTTCTCTGTGGCCTTTTCAATAAAGTGATGTACATTAATACGACCTATTTTACCTTTTGTTGCTTCAAAACCAGTCTTATCCAAAATAAAAACCCGAATAACTAGGGTTATGTTGGTAATTTTTATATTTCCCTGCTTGGTAGTCATTTTGCTCTTAGTTTAAAGTGTTAGTAATAATTCAGGAAGTCTGACTCAAGATTATAGAAAATATGTTTTTCGCTTTACCTGAAAAATAACTTAGGGGAGAGTAGCCATCGATGGACCGTTGCTTTCAATGGACCGATGTCATATTCTTGGTCATATTGACTGCGTGTGTGTGAAACGTCACCTCAGGATTTCCTCCTCGCATATGTCACTCCTGAGTTGTCTTTGGTGGCGGCAGCAAACACGTAGGTTAAACAAGAAGCTCAAATGTTTTTGTTAATTGTACTACAATTTCAAAGTAACTTTAAGTACAGAGCACATTCGCTAAATGACATTAAATTATGAAATGACATATGTAGGAGTTTGCACAAATGGACTGCATTTTAAAATGGATCATTCATGGAAATCAATTCCAGTAGAAATTAACT
Organism: Periplaneta americana; assembly: GCF_040183065.1. NCBI lineage: Eukaryota > Metazoa > Arthropoda > Insecta > Blattodea > Blattidae > Periplaneta > Periplaneta americana. The sequence continues at coordinate 120,657,398 of NC_091120.1, forward strand.
CGACACTTTCATCCCATCTCAGCCTCTTGATTCCGCTTTCGTCCAGCCTCTCCCAGCAAGATGATTGAAGAAACTGAGAAATGCTTACAAGAATATCCTAGAGACATGGGACTGAAAGTAAACAAAAAATTAGTATAGTTTTAGGCAAGGCATATGCTAAAGCAGCTTCATTATTCACAGCCATGAGTTTATTTCGTACATTCGTAAAGCAAGAGTTTGGCCTGGGAATAGAGATATTTTTCAAGATCATCACTTTTCTTCTTCAGTGGATTTCACAACTGAAGACGACGCCGTTTCTGATGCCAGTTGCAGGCCTAATACGTCCATCATTATTCACGTGAATTGTCATGATGCCACATCTAGCAAAGAGAACACAGTCTAATGTCGCTCTCTCCTTTATCCCAGGCAGCAGCCCATTTGTTGAGAGGCCAGAGACCACACCAGAGAGCTATTAAGTTAACGGTCTCACCTTACAAAAGAGTTCTTGAAGAAGCTGAACTTGGGTCTAAGACTAAGACAAGGTCAACCTCAAAAAGGGACTGATATTCACCACTGGAGAATAAAATTAAATAAGTGAGCCAAAAAAGAAAATAATGAAGAACCCATCAGGAAGCAATCAAAATCAACTCCTGATTTTGTTTAATGTGTGAAGAAACCAATGAGGAAAAATATGATTCAGTGTGTCTTGCAGGAAATGGGTACGGTACATGAAACTGGTGCAAATGTTAGAGGGAGTCAAAAGAAATGCTTTGCATGCCATGTGTGTCTTGAAAATGAAGTACTGTTTGATCTACAGTATAAGAATAAACTCAGACTCGAGAAAATAATTTTATATGTATCATTATGTTGCTGTCTCGTAATTTAAAGTTGTCTGCTAATTTTTTTTAGCTACAATAGTAGTTCATTTGAAACAGCCTAAAACTTTAAAATAGTGAAATGATAATGACCAGGGAACGGATTTATATGGACTAAAAATATATGAAATATGTAAATATATATGTAGTTATTTTTACCAAAATATGGAATTAAATATGGATTTTTACCAAAATATGGAATTAAATATGGACTTAAAATTATAAAAAAATGACTATGTACGTTAAATATTGGTACATTTTAATCAAACTAAACAAAAAATATAATGGACGTACCTTATCTTCCAATGTAGTTTCAACAAAACACAATTTTTATTGTCTGTTACCATAACAATAGGTTACAAACATTTCTTTCAAGTGCTGAAAAGTGAATCTTCTTCTATTGTCTCTGAGGATAGATTTATACTGACTAAAAGAGCGTTCGACGTCACAAGAAGTAACTGGTACATAATTCAATTTCACAATGTCTGCTGGGGATAAGTCCAAGTTAATCTTCACTGTTGATTCACCACTCATCACAGCAACAACCTTTTGTAGTTCTTCATATCCAGGGTTTTTTGAAAGTACAGTGTCCACCTTAGCTCTTACTGCATCTGCAACTTTACCTCTACCACGATTCAGTTGTTCCACAGTACTATTTATAATTTCAAAACTTTCAGATAGTGAAAGGTGCCTATTTTGGAGACTTTTGAGCGTTTTTATGATGCATGAAAATGTATGCTGAATGTGAGCTAAGTCATTCTTCACACTTATGTCACAGGTAACTGTTTTCGCAGTATCAATTGAGACTGCATCTTCAGAGTCCAATGCAAGGAGAACATTGTTAATAGAGTCTATATGTTCGGCATAATATTCAACTGCTTCTAGCCATGTACCCCATCTAGTTAAAATTGGCTTTGGTGGCAATGGAATTTCAGGGTACATTTCTTTCAACACGTTAACTCTACTGGGAGCTTTGAGAAATACTTTTTTCACTGATGAAATCAACAAATCTACTTTAGGGAAATTGTCTCTGACCACTTCTGCCACACGATGAAATGCATGCGCCACACAAGTAAAATGAGTCAATTTAGGATATACAACAGATAATGCTTGTCCAGCTTTGACCATATAAGGGGCAGCATCGCTAATAAAGAATAACACATTATCGTACATAATACCCTTTGGCCACAGGATACCCATAGCTTCGTTGAACAGTTTAACTATAGTTTTGTTATTGCACTTTTCTAGAACATCACAATGTAAAAGAATTCGTTCAGAATATTGTTCACTTAACAAACCGATAACTACATTACCAACAAGTCTACCTTCTTTGTCGGGAGTCTCATCAATGGAAACCCAAATTGAACTATCTTTAATTTCATCTCTTATCTTCTGTATTGTCTCATCGTAGATGGATGGAGCATACGTCTTCCTAAGTGTTGACTCATCCGGGATTGTATGTTGAGTATATTTTTCAAGGAATTCCCTGAAGACCTTATTCTTTAGTTTGTAGAGAGGAATATCAGCAGAGATGAGAGAACGGCACAGGTCGATGTTAAACTCAGATCTTACATTCGATGTTGTTGGTTGTGTTAAAAACAATTGTCTCTGCTTGGAATTTAGTTGTTTGTTGGCCTGATGTTTACTAGTTGTAATGTGTTGTTGCACCAGGAACTTTTGTGTAGATGATATTGCACACTGACACAAATTACGAAATAATATTTTATTGTCAGTTGATAAACCATCTTCTTTAAATTCTGAAATGTAACTTGTTAGTTTTGATTTTAAATTGACTGAATGACGTACTTTTGGCATATTTACCGTCTTTATAGTATGATTTACAAAACTGAACCTATGTGTACTCTGACTGGCATTTAACTGTTGAGCTGCACAACTGAAGTCTGTTAAAAATTTTAAATTAAATTAATACAGTTTTGTAACTTACTTTCCCATTGTTGATAGGACTGCTAATTTTCAAATAACTCTGATGTTAAAGGGATTACTGAACATGTGTTTAAATCTCTATTGTTGAAATGTATTTTTAAAAGTTAATGGAATTTTGTTTTGTTTTATTGTTAAACCTAATATAATATGGACTGTTTTATATGAAATATGGAAAATATATGGAAATTAACGAAAATATGTACTAAACTCTAAAATATGGAAAAATATGGAAAATAAAAGTAGGATTTTTCAACCCTACACATTGTGAAACATAAAGATAATGCAAAATATAAATTATATTAGCTTTATAAGTAAATATGTATTTACATATAAATCCTTTCCCTGATAATGACTGTATTTTTCATGGTTTCAGTTTCAAAATACGATTACAATTGGTTTAAAAGTAAGTTCAACATCCATTAATCGAGTGTATGTTTCTTTATTGTTATGATTTGTCATTTGTAGACATTATTTTGAGATATTTTTAAAATTTTTATTTTGGTCCATTCATGGCAACACAGTGGTCCATTCATAGAAACCTGTCGCCTTCAATGGACCAATAGCCGAATTTTTAATGAGCTAATTTTTAAACATATAGAAATAAGATGTAGCCCTAAAACTTTATTTTATCGTTCCTTATTAGTAAAGTAATTGTTCAAGCCTAAAAACTGAATTTTAAAGCATTGATTTTGTCAGATATAATAAGAAATCGTTAGGTGGTCCATTGAAGGCAACCTTCCCCTATAGTGGATAAAGCAAGTTCTGCCGTAAAGACACGTCTCAATTGCTGGAATTCAAATGCTTCTTTTGTTTAATTCCAATAGTCATGGAACAAGAAGGAGCAGAAAGAGCCTACATAAATTAATAAAATATGACATCTCTAGTTCCTTGAAACATCAGGTGTTCAGGTAAATATGTTGAATAATTTCAAAGTTTTTATTCTTCTTGAGGTGTTACATTACTATGTAGATATTTTGGCCTGTCTTTATACCAACACTAGACTCTCTTACATGGCGGGTCCACCTGACTATGTGGTCAGCACATAATATATGGCTACCGCGAAGACATCACGGGACAAATGCAAGACAAGGGAAAAAACATTATTTCGTGGAATAGAGATAAATCTCTGTCCACCCCAGGAATCGAAATATGGATTGATTAGCAGCTAAGTGCTCGAGCCAGCAACTGAGTCGTAGTAGCAGATACGAAGATTTACTATAAATGGTAAAGAAAAAGAAATTGTTACTTCATCTAACGGAGTGAAGACAGCCATGCTTACCCATGCATAACTCAGGTTCATGAAAGCATGAAGACATGCAATGTTATGGTATACAAGTAATAATAAGGAGAGAGTACAATATTTTCTCTTGAAGAAGGAGATGTCAGAAACCAGAGCAGAGCAGGCAGACAAAATGTTATATTCAGATCTAAGCCTCGTGTGACGAGTGTGTTTCATGCTCACGTTCTCTAGCATTTCTTCTTATATTAGACACAATATTTTCAGTGAATAATAGCAGTTACTCATTCATTATTGGAGAATATATCAGTGTGCATAAATTCAACTGGAACAAGTAAGTACTCCATGCTAATTTCTTACATAATACACATATAGGGTCATTTGGGGACATCTCGACATGCTAAGGAAAAGTTATTATTATTATTTTTTCATAATATGTATGGACATATCGACGGCTTAGTGTCAAAGGACACTAACTACAAAAATCGACTTTTTGAGTTATTTATAGTATCATGTTGTACAAAGTAGGCTTTATATAGTGAGAAAGTAATGTATCTCTACAAATAATAATTTTATTTTTTTGGAGATAGTGTTGTGTTAATTTACACAGATGCTAAGTGTCAAACAACACTATCTACACTTTGTTTTCTTTGACAATAACAAATTATAGACTAGAAGAACACTAAGTCGAGATAGTGTTCTTTGTCTCTAAATTATTTAACATTTCTAAGACTTTATTGGTGACACTGCCACAGAACATACAACCATCAATGTAATACCATCACCATACTGTTCATTGTTAGAGAACTGATAAGTTTTTAATTAATTGAATAAGCATTCTTAAATCAATCTAGTTTGTAATAAGTTTACAGTTTGTAAGAAACGCAGCACAGGATTGCTCTGATAATTTGATACTCTTTTATTAGAGCTAAGAAATACTCAGTTCGAATACTAGGGGCAGGTTATGGTAAAGTTGGCTTTAGCGACATCTAAAATTTCGCAAGGAATGTGTGATTAAGCTAGTAAGAGCATAGCTGTTATTAGTCCATCTCCAACGCCAGATAACAGGGAAAGCCCTTAAGTCCTTAAATAGTGGAAAGAAATTGCTGGTAAAAAAGTTCGAGACAAAGATTGTACAGAATGTCTCCTTAAATGCAACCTCTCATTTAGTGCTGAAGACAGACATGAAATTCATAAACAATATTGCAATATTGAGAATAATGATTCGAAGCGGTAATTTTTGATGGGCCTTACAGAAGTGAAGAAAATCCAAATCTAAAAAGGATGAATCTAGAAGGCGAAACACCATTTTTCCTGGTGAAAAATAAAGAAAAGGTATGGGTATGCAGGAGTTTTATCTCGCCATATTTGATATATCCAACACAATAATAAAACATATTTTGAAAAAGTGACAATAACATAGTGGATACTGATCGAAGAGGAAAGCTTGAGCCCGGAGTGAAGAAATCTGAAAGTACTCGTGAATATATAGTGAACCACACTGCTTAATTTTCAAGAGTACTTTCCAACAAGAGCACAAGAAACGACACTGCAAGAGAATAATCTGTTTTGTGATTTAAATTTACAAAAACATGTATGAATTGTACAAAGAAAAATTCAGGAATGCTAATGTTCATATTATCGTCACATTTTAAAAAATAATTTTAATATAGCTTTCCATAATCTCACAAAGGATCAATGTTATAAATATGATCACATGTCTGAACGTAAGAAGATAGAGACGGAGGCAGTTCATCAGTCCGACATTGAAAGAAAGGAAGCAGTTTGTCAAGTAAAAAACGATTACAAAATTAAGGCATCAGTAAACAATCTTTATTCTTTTAAATTTGATTTCGAAGCTGTGCGATACAGTCCAAATGTTAAAACGGAATTAGTGTTTTATAAACTTAGATTATTAGCTGTATATAATTTGACCATGTATGATTTAGCCATCAGAACAGCTGAAAATTTTATATGGAACGAGGGAATTGCAGAAAGGGGAGCTGCAGAGGTACCATCATGTCTCTTTGCTCAAATGAAAAAACTGCAGAATGGTAAAAGTTTCTGTTTCATGTCCGATACCTGTGGAAGACAAAACCGGAATGTGCTTATAACAACCATGCTCCTCTATGCTGTGAATGTTTTAGACGTACGTCAAATTGAATATATTTTTTTTTTAACCAGGACATGCACAAATGGACACAGTCCATGCGCACATTAAAAAAAAACAGCAAAATAAACAGAAATATTTGATCCATCAGGGTGATATACTATAGTTAGAGCTGTATCAAAAATAGAAGTGGAACAGAGAGATGTAATGATTTAAGAGAAATTCAGAAGACATTAATAAGGAACAAGAAAGTTGACACTAATGGAAACATTGTAAGATGGCTGGTTCCAGTATCGGAAATGTGACAATGAACACGTATTTTTTAAATACAATTATGATGCAGAATTCCATAAATTCAAGGTACAGAGGAAGATTACACGTGGATTTAGGCTGGATAATCTTCAGCTTAAACCAAAGCATCATGGAGCACTGAAAATCTACAAGATTATCGAATGAAAAATGTATTGCAAATGTGTAAACAGAACATTATACCAGGAAATTACCATTTCTTTTACACCAGCTTAAAAATGGAGAACAGGAAATCGTAGTAGAAGAATCTCAAAATGAAGAGCAATGAGTGATTATAAAATTAAGAGGACATTTTAAATGTTTATATGAAAGGTATGATATTGATACTATTCAAAACAAAAAATACTGAATCAAATAAAATATAATATATTCAGATTATAATTTTATTCAGTGTCATTTTGGGCATAAATTCTGAGTTAAGTGTGTATTTTCTTTTCATTATGTGCAGATATATTTTTAAATCAACTGAATTTGTAGGCTTTGCTATTTTTTAAAATAAATCGATCATTAGTTAAATAACTTTTTCGTCCAAACCACTCATCAGCTGTGATAAATTAAAGTAACATTAGCAACTATTTAAAAACACTCTTGTTCTAAAATGCAATGTAAAAATGAAGATAACTTTGCTTTTTTATAATTTTATAAATGCACTGTTAAAATTATTATTTCAGATAATAGTATAAATTGAACTAATAATGCTAATATTATGCTTTTATGCTTTATAAATAATATTAACTGGTACATTTATAATAATACTAATATGTTCTGAGTTTAGATAATGTTCCTTTATAAAGAAGAAGAAATATGTTAATTGCTGCTCACCACAGTAAGTTAAATTTATTAATTTGCATTGTCAAATAGATCTATAATTTTTTATTAAAGTGTTTGAATTCAAAATTTCGGCATTTACTTTTAACACTATCTGCAAAATTGTGGGTGAAGTGGTCGTTATTGTGGCCCCACGTTGGAGACCATTTGAGGGTGGGTGCGTCTCGATGTTGCGTAAGATTCATTCAGGGTAGCCGAGGTACTGTTGTGGTATAGGATGATGTCGGGAATAATACCAAGCCGGCTACTTATATAAAAGGCAGTGTAAACTCCAAAACTATAAGTTTATTGTCGTATTCACTTGGTAAACCCTAGAGTATGTATTTCCGGCTGACTTATAATTCAATCGTTGGTCGCAGTTCTGTATCGACTCTATGGCGGCTCTGAATAAGCTCTATCTGATACTATAAATTCAATACTCTGTCCAGTACACTGTGATCGAAGCTCCTAAACGTTGACGAGTGGTCTCGCCGATGACAAAGTTCTATCTATCGAGTCTTCGCCGGAAGAAAGACTATTAAGTTGGGCCGCCGACACGAAAAAAAGATGTCGCGCCGTCTACACGAAGAAAAGTAGTTATCCTGTCGACACGAAACGAAGTAGTTATTCTGCCCTGTATGTAGGGCCGTCGACACGAAAAGGAGTAGTGATTGTGCCCTGTATGTAGGGCCGCCGACACGATGAGATGTTGTGCTCATCTCCGCTCCCCGTCACCCTTATTTATAAAAACCTACCCTACGCTAAAACGAACTATCCTATTGGTTAAAAACTACGTCACTTAACCGGCCTAAAATCTATTCTCTATTGGTCCAAAGTGACCTCATAAGCTAAACCACGATCTCTTCTTATTGGGCGCGAAATACGTCATCTCTAAATTTAAACTTTGGATTTCCCACAACATCTAATTAGTTTGAAGATCTTTCGAGAACCCCGTTCTTTGGAAAATCCCAAGCTTGGCAGTTACTTTCCCACGGGTCCAGTCCAACTCTAGGATTTTACTCGTCGACGAGTGTCTATATACAAAACCCTGCCCAAGGTGGCCATAAATCTGTCCGATGCTGACAAGTGACGAAACACCTGTGTGGGAAGCTAATTCTAACGAAGTCGCCAGAACATCCCTGCGAATACATGTAACAAAAATATGGAGATATCACTTCGCTAATAAATCGGTCTCTCCCTCTCCTAATTACTGCTTCAAAATTGAACGCTTCATGTTAGTTTTGTTACTAACACTATCTCCAAAATGTGTTAATTTTAAGACAATATTAAATATTTCTATAAAATATGTATTGTATTGTCTTTAGAGTTATATTCTCTACATATGGTTTAAATTTTATCAACAGGAACACAAAAAAATGTACACAATTAAACTGTTTTTTTGCCTCTCCTGTAAAGTTGTGATTTTGGAGTTAGTGTTCTTTGACATTAAGCCGTCGATATTTTCCATACATTTCACATATCTGGTGTAAATGTAATCATTTTATATTGATGCTGAAGTGTCGACTTCTCCCATATTGGGGTAGATTTCGACATAGTATGACAAATATAGGAAACACATTAAAACCCAACATTTAAAACACAAATTTTGCTCCTGAATATAAATAATTCATAATACTCTTACTCACGTTGGTCACATGCCAATCATTCATTCATCCGTGCTTTTCCTACATATGCCTCGTGAAACCATTTTTGGTATTCTCTAACACACTGAACACAAAGTTATGTAGCGTTGCCATTGTAGTGACACCCACTGCATGTGGCACAATATAATTTTTTGGATTGTCCAGATTGTATCCAGATTGTTTGAAGAACTAGCACCCTCTCCCTACAGCCGAGCATTAGATGGCTTCCTTCTGTGGGAAAGCTTAACTTATTTTTGTTGTTTATTCTCCTTCAGCTGTTTCATACCGTTTTCAGACGTTATTACGTCTGAGTCTTGCAGTTTTCTTACTCTTTTGCCACCAGATGGAAGTGTTAGAAGTCAGTAAAACTGGCGACAGTTCTTCAAAGGAAGATTCAGTAGGGAAGGAACTAGACAAGCCTTATGTCCTTTTGCAGTTGGTGTCTGTGGTGTTCTTGGGGGAGTGGTAATATATTCTTCAACGGGAATTTCACATCAATTTTTGGCTAGAACCAGATTGTATTGAAACATGTTATCCTGCAGTAGCTACGTCAGGATGTCAATTCTCTTACGTTATTAATAATTGTTAATCTATATAGCATTTAGAATCAAGGCGAAGGATATGCCGAACTAATTCATCTTCCATGTTTATATCATGAGTTGTGCCTTTTCCTATTTGTTCGATATCGACTAAATTAAAATGTCATATAGAGGTAAAATTTAATTAAGATTGGCTCAATGGAAGATGAGTACTTTCATACATGCAGGCAGACACACAGAGGAAAAAACAGATAGACGGACAAAGTGGCATTATAAAGCTCTATGAAGGATTGCGAACTCTCGTAAGATCAAAAACACACAAAAATTTTGATAGAGACAGTCCCTCCAGGTCGAGATCTCCCCAGAACACAGTGTCGAAATCTCACTGAGTTACACCTTCATTCAAAAGATGACAGCATACCCGAAACGAAGATAATAATAGTTTGAGGGTAATCACTTGGTGCCTTTAATAACCTGTAAAATGTATAAACGATAATTTGTAAATCTACTAATATGACAAACATCCTGTTAATGTACAATAAATTGAAGATGGTATATTATATTTAGTGACCGAAAAGGAAAGTGTAACTCACATTTATTGTGTAATGCCTTCTGTAAACGTAACACACAAGTTGAAGCCATGTGATTCACTTCCATAGAGATTACAAACACTGTCGTCAATGCAGATCTAATATAATTCGAACTTTTTTCATTAGGATCTTGTGTTCGAAATGTCCACTTTTCTTAAAAGTGTAGAGAACTCCCTAAACGACCCTATATATATATATCAAAACAGAGTAGAATAAGGTTCAAGACAGTAAGAATAACTGTACCGGTAATAAAGTAGAGGAAAAACAAAGTAAAGTAACAAAATGCATATTAAAGTTAAATATATAATAAAAGCAAAATAAGCAATATAACATAAATTAAACATCACGACAAACTGCAACAATTGTCAAGACTTAGCGGTCTTCCATCTAGAAGGCATTGGTTTGATCCCCAGCCTCTGTTAATGATTTTCGCAAATTCATAATCATTGGTAAATTAAAACAACATTTATAATCCTTGCCTCAATGCCATATAGAGGTAAAATTGAGTAATTCAAAGAAAACATAAAAATGAAACCCTTCATGGATGAAGAGCAGCCACTTTGGAATCAAAAGCACGTCTCGTAATTCCTGTAATGTCAATATAAAACATATACAAGCTTTTCAAACTGGAGCTTCTCATCTTCATAGAAGTAAAATTATTAATTGTATCTTCTGAGCATGACCACAATAGTGTAATAATTCATTCAAACAATAGAATAAATAGCCCTAATTAATCCAGTCCCTACCACCATATTTCATCTCCCTCAAATCCATTTTAATATTATCCTTCCATCTACGTCTCGGCCTCCCCAAAGATCTTTTTCCCTCAGGTCTCCCAACTAAACATCTATACGCATTTCTGGATTCACCCATACGTGCCACATGCTCTGCCCATCTCAAACGTCTAGATTTAATGTTCCTAAATATGTCAGGTGAAGAATACAATTCATGCAGTTCTGCATTCTCGTGTAACTTCATCCCTATTAGTCCTAACTATTTTCCTAATTACCTTATTCTCGAACAACGAAGTAAGACATATCTCCTTTCTCTCTCTTTTCACAGTGAGACAAGATACATCACACAGACTTTAGCTTTGAAACCAACTTGACGTAAGCCAAAGAAGACGTACAAAATGCAACAAACAAAATTTCACCTAAAGAAAACATGCAACTGTATTGACCAAAAATGTCTTCATAGGCCTTTTTTTTTTTAACGTGAAAACCACAATCGTCTTCTAAACATCACACATTGGATTTCCCTCTTCATCTGGGAAATTAGACAAAGGTACAGTACATGGATCAAGAGTTTTTTTAGACGACAGGAGATCAGCCTCGTTGTGCCCATTCTCTCGAAAGAGTTTGACTAGAATTCTCCTCTCATCTTCTGTCTTCTCAACTTCTTTGCTCAACAGGTACACTATACTGTACTTCCTTATTTTATTAGCTTTTCTTCCATTCAAATGCTCACCTTTCTTTCTGGTCTCTTGATTAGGATCCCTTACCTCTTCGGAATAAGATTGTAACCAACAAAACCTTATTCATGTTTCAGGAGGAAATAAAATAATTTCAGGGGCATTTTTCATTATATTTATATTCATTAGCAGAACTGACTAATCAAGGATACAAGTTTAGTCAGGTATTGAATCCTACATCAACAACTCAACAAAATACATCCCAAATTAAAGTATACAGTAGAAATGGAACATAACCAAGCTATAAACTTCTTAGACATCACCATAACCAAAACAAATAACAGACACGAATTCAAAATGTACAGGAAACCCACTACAATCACACCACATATACACAATTCATCAAATCATCCCATACAACATAAACATGCAGCTTTCCGTACAATGACACACAGATTAATTAACATACCAATGAACAATGACAACTACACTGAAGAATTAAACACAATAAAATATATAGCACAAGACAATGGATACAACCCTAACATAATAGACACACTAATAAAAAAGGCAAAACAAAAACAGAACAAACCAACACAAACAGCACGCGAGAATAAATACATAACATTAACATATCACAATACCAATACCCACAAAATTGCAACTTCATTCAGAAAACTAAAGTACAAAATTGCATACAAAACAAATAATACAACACAGAAATAGTCAAATAACCACATTAAACATTCAAATAAATATAATTCAACTGGAGTTAACAAATTAAAATGCAATAGTTGCCCACATTTTTACATAGGACAGACAGGAAGATACTTTCACATAAGATATAATGAACCTATTAAAGCTATAACCAAACCCTACATCACATCAAATTATGCAGATCACATTATCACCAATAATCATGACTAATATAGAAACAGATATGGAAATTTTACACATCACACCAAAAAGTTCACAGTTAAACATCCTAGAACAGTACGAAATATATAAGAATACAATAGCATACCCACAATATATATTTAACACACAACTGCAGTTCGATATGCACACATTATTTGACGCCATAATAAATCATAACATATAAACAGCCAACCCCCACCATAGGAGCAACACACCCCCACCCCTACCATCGACAACTGCACATCGCAGAGTCAAGATCACCAGTGGTTCAAGAGACACTGAGGACGACGACACATAGCGTCGAAACGGACCGTCTGTCAAAGGTATATACCTTTTTTAACAATTTTAACACTTTTAACGTATGACGAAGTAAATTTTATGTCATTAATTTTTGTTATAAATAAATGCTTCGAAATTATTTTTTCCACAAAAGTCTCACATTTTAATAATTTGATGTTACATTCTTTTACCGGAGAGGTCTTCAATTACGTTTTATTACAATTCACTGGAATATTGCAAACATACCACCTCACCATAACTTATGAGTCGGATCTAATGGAGCTCATGTAATGCAATGAATTTTGGAATGTTGGTTTCCATGGTAACCTGGCTGTGATTCGCTGGAAGTGACAGAGTCATATTCCATTATATTCGGTTTTGTGGACATTGTGTTATGGTATGAGTGTACTGAAATGTGCAGATGATCCCTCTAATGGGAAAACAATATATATATATATATATATATATATATATATATATATATATATATATATATATATATATTAGGGTGGCCCTTATTTTTCAACTTTCTAAAAGTTTAGCACCCACCCCTCTATCTTGTTCCAATCAGCAAAAAAAAAAAAAACGATCTGTGCAAATTTTCAGCTCAATCGGACAACTGCAAGGTGACCCTCATCGACCATGAAGTTTTGAAATTTTAGCCCGGAAAATATTTTTCCTAATATTATTAGATAAACCTGTATTATTATTACCATTATTATTATTATTATTATTATTATTATTATTATTATTATTATTATTGTTTTATTCACATATTTTATAACTAAATATGATCTTGTTGATGAATAATTTTTCAGTTATTGATTCAGAACTGTCTGTGCTGACCTGCTGACTGCTCGTGTAAAGTGACTTTCAAGACTTTTTTTCTAGAGTTTTAAAATGGCATCAACCTCTTCACGTTGTTTGTCACATAAGTTAAGACAATACTTATATGCCTCTGTTGTTGACTACATCTCCAATCAAATAATCGGAGCCAAACTATCTTCAAACTGGCAAGTTTTAAGCGTTTTCTTCTACAATGTACAAGTTGTAAATCTTACAACAAATGAAAGTGTAGCATTGGTGATTCAAGAAGATTTAATTTTTTGACAAAAAGCACGAATCCGTACTAAAAAAAAAGTGACCACTGTGTTCATAAGTTATTCAAACTCTATGATGATTGGAAAGGTTTGTAGAAATATTTGAGTAGAACTGCAGGCAAGGGAAAAGAAAAAAGAGATATTTTTGTGGAAATTATGGACGATCTCTTTGACATAGCTCATTCAGAGCTTTGGGACAAATGAAAAATGAAGAGGATAAGAATTTTTAACGATGATTTTTCTTGGCAGCATTCCAAAGAACGGGATATCGATACTAGGAGCTGGAAGTCATGCTAGGTGAATGGCAAAAGCAATTTTTGCATTCAAGATATACTTGTTTCAAGATCAATTTCAGGTACGGTATCTCATAAGGAGAAGAACTCTTTAAGGAGATTATGTATTTTTCTTGCTCGAGTGTAGGCTATGTTCGAGCCTGGTTTCTGTCATCAGAAGTAATTAAAGCACCTTATCATGATTTCCTATTCGTGCGTGAACTGATAAATTATCAGGATATTGATCCAGAAATCAGGCTGCTGCAAATAAATTTTCCAATCATCTCTGGTACTTAGTTCCCGAAACTGTGGTTCTATCCTTATTTGATGACTAAGTTCCAACAGCGGTTAAAGCAAATATGGCTCAAGTTATACTGGAAGAAGAAACAGAAGAAGAAAATCAACTGAAGAGCTACATTCTGCAACAGAATGATTTTTCTTCCTTTAGAAATATTGAGTTTTCGTCTTTTGTAGCTCCTGGTACTAAAATTTTCTTCACGAGATTTTCTATCAGCACCGATTTTCTCAACAAAGACCCTTCAACTTGGAAGGATGGTCCTATTTACAAAAGTGGAATTGAAAAACTTTAGAAGATAGTTGTTGTGAAGGACGTTGCAGAAAGAGAAGTTAAACTCATTCAGGATTATAATAATATTCTCACAAAAGGTGAAACTGAGAAACAATTTGTTTTACAGATTGTTACCAGAGACTGTAAAAAAATCCAATTGCTACTAAATTCTCCCTTAGGAAAAAATAATGTTCAATGTTCGTTCATTTACATAGTGTTTTGATTCTATAGAAATTATTGTTGTAAATAAAAATGTTTCTCTCTTATAGAAGTTGTGTGCGTTACTAAAAAAAAAAAAACCTTATATTTCTTAAATTTTTCATTTTATTTTCAGGAATTTTTCTAATTAACTTTTGGGAAATTTTGTTCAGAATACTTTTAAACAATTGCTGGGGTCGTGAGAATGTCCACATAAATTTCTCTAAGAAGAAAAAAAGAAATGGTCGAGATAGGGAAGAGTATACCGCTTTTGTATGGAATTAATCGTTGCATATACTATGTTCCAACTTCAAAGCATTTGAGGGTCGACAAGCAGTTGTCTGATTGAGCTGTAAATTTTCACAGATCATTTTTTTGTCGATTGGAACAAGATAAGGGGGTGGGAGCAGCACAATTTTAACTTTCGGAAAATTACCTATAGCTAAGGGCCACCCTAATATATATATATATATATATATATATATATATTGTGAACAAAGTCTCTTTTGTATGTTTGCTCCTCGTATGTGTTTTGTTATTAAATTCAATTCTCGGTATTCCCCTTCAAATTTAACGTAACTTTAGACCATACAATAAGAAAATACATTAAATTTTATTTCACATGAAGTCAAAAAAATGATTACTGTACTGAAAAGGTAGAACATTTACTATAACAAAAATTTATACTAACACTACAAAAGAAAACGTAAACATAATTTTTACGTGTTTATTACCTACACATATGTTTGATATAAGCTATTTTTAATTCGCTAATCAAATTCTTCACAGTCTTAGCATAATCACTTCATACGTGTCTCTTTTATTTACCAACTTATTAACTTTATTACTTAGAAATGGTCAAGCCGTATCCAATGCTTTCCTTTCTTGACCTTTATAACTGACTTTATATCTGGAGATGGGATCATGCAGTTCAATGTTATTGACTGCAGCTCTACCAAGGAACAGCGATTCTTTAAATAAGACTATTACAAAGTCATCATAGCACAGAACATCAACATACTCGGCGAAAACATATTTGGGTCTCCCAAAATTATTTCTGTGTTTATTTTTTAATTTATTCACTAGTGTTTTCCGTAGAATGTAATACAAACGTGCAGCTTCTCGTTTTCTAAGTTTTCCAGTGTTTATAGCATATAGTTCCTGCTGTAGAGATATGCAATAAAGGCAAGGTATTCACTTTCTGGACGGTCTTGTAATTGCGGTCGAGTGGCCACTTCTTTTGACATTATTAACATGGTGGAGGAAAAAAATTAACTCTTTTTTGTCTGTCCCCATCAGAATGTTTGCTTGTTTGCTTGCCAGACAGATGGAATACAAAGAGTCAGTGCATTTTAAACATAACAGATTCGGAATAATCACGTTGTTCTTGTGGCCATCAACAAGCAATTACTTGAGTATTTCTGGGATATCTAATATAACGAAACGTGTAAGAATAGTCACTCGTTTAATTTTGTAAAACTGTCAATTCCTAGCTAACTAAGGCTCAGAAGTTTCCTTAAATTTTCTAATTTGTCGCTTGAAATCTTTGTAAGACAGTTAAAAACTCTTCAGCTTCATGCTACCAATGTATGTGTCTGTGTAGTATGTATGTGTATGTGTGTGTGCAACAACTTCTTATTTATAAAATATCGATCTGTACAGGATTATATTTTGCTTATATATTTTGTAATAATGATACACTAATTTGATTTTTAATATAAATGATTGTTACATAAATGGTTTATTTCAATAAAATTACACATATGCTTAAATGTATCATAGACTAGAGGCTCTTAACACTAAGCATTTTAAACATATCCACCTTCCTGTCCACGACTTGTACCACACCCATTTTTCTTGTCCTATATCAGAAAGTCACTTATCTGGTCAGAAATAAGTATGAAATTTTCTGGTTTGTAATTTCCATCAAAATTCTATGTTGTTCTTGTGAAGTGAATGGGCCTCATTTGCAAATAGGCTTACTTATGTGTGAGGACCTTTTAACCATACACAATTTTTGTATTCAGCCTAAAACTTATCTTTTGTTAAAAATTTCAATAATATAAAGACATTTATTAATATAAGTGTTTATTAATGGAGATTTTCGCTTTTCTTGGCATCGTCAGATTTGTGGAAGCAATATCTATTACATAATAATGGTGTGTGTAACTGCATATCAATATGATCATAATGTGTTATTGCGAAATCCTCTCTGTATAATCATGTTACCAATGCAGTATATTTAGTGCTGTGGGAAGAACAATCTCTTAATTTTTAAAATATATTATATCTCTCATAATATTATTCTTTATGTTAAAAAATGACTTATTGCGAGTTTATACTGACCCTGTATTCTGTATATAAAATAAGAAATATTATAATTAATATCTTCTGAATTTGTTAGATGTAATTTCTCAAATTATATTGGTTTAAAAAACACGGGAATGATATAAATGGCTGTACAACAGTCAAGGAGTAAAAAATCTTGCAATATAAATTAAATGGAAAACGTATAAGTTATATTTATTCTTTCGTACTTGGGCTAACCGTAACGAACCAATGCGTTCAGATTGGGAACAATGGAATTCCCTATTTATCGTCAACTGTCTCTTAAGTTCAAGTAAAAGCACACATGGATGTGAAATTACATGAAATGTATGTCAGCACAGTTTCAGATCAATGTAGAACAATGAGTTAACACTAAGCAGCCATGTAGGAACCGTAGGGTGTTTTTTTTTTTTTTTTTTTTTTTTTTTTTAACTTCAAGACATTGCTAACTTATATAAAGTTTGTGTGACTGTAGACGTTATATATTTTCGTGTGGTTTGACTTTGTATATAGTTTGATTTTTTGTGTTATTTTATTTTTATTTTATGTGGTGTGCAAGAGAAGGCTGGTGGCTTTAACTACACCACAATAGATAAATAAATAAATATAATTACATACATAGATAAAAATAAATAAATACAAAAGGTTGGATAAAAAGTAATAGCTTTATTCACAGTGGTATAACATTTATGTACCTTCAATATAGTCGCCCCTCTTATTTATCACCTTTTGCGAAATGTTTGGAAGGCGTCGTACACCATCAGCACATCCATCTTTGTTTATGTTTCATATTGTCCGCCCTATAGCATGGATAAGTTCATCTCTGGTATCGTACCAGGTCCCTCGCAGTGGTTCTTTCATTTTGGCAAAGGGATCGTAATCGCATGGACTCATAACAGGTGAGTACGGCGGATGTTCCAAAATCTCCCATTGCCAGCGGCGCAAGAAGTCCTTGACAGCAGCAGCGGTGTGACTCCTTGCATTGTCATGAAGATGATTGGGTTCTATAACACCAAATGTTGTTTTCTCCTGAGCACTGGACGAAGATGGTGCTGCAGGAACCTGCAGCAGTAGTCTGCATTTACTGTCTGCCTTGGAGGTACAGCTTGGTGCAATATTACCCCATCAATGTCATAAGCCACAATGACAGTCACCTTCACAGTTTTTGTGTAGGACGCACTTTCTTTGGACGAGGAGAACCGCGATGCTTTCATTCATTTCATAGGCGTTTAAAGTTTGGTTCGTACGAGCGAGCCCAGGTTTCATCCATAGCGACGATTCATCCAAGAAATTCACCACCTTCCCTCTGGTACTGATGTGCGATATGGCAACACTGCATCGTCACATGCTTCACGCAGTCCCTGAAAACATTGTTGTGCACTACGACCTCTTGTCACTTCAATTC
The DNA here is from genome assembly GCF_040183065.1 of Periplaneta americana. Taxonomy (NCBI): domain Eukaryota; kingdom Metazoa; phylum Arthropoda; class Insecta; order Blattodea; family Blattidae; genus Periplaneta; species Periplaneta americana. The sequence goes on from NC_091120.1 coordinate 120,675,910, forward strand.
TGATCCAGGAACATTGCTCTAGTTTTGTAAACATGGTCTTAGGGCACTCGCACCATCCCTATGAAAGTCAACATTCTACACACTGCAGTAGATTGACAGAGTACTGTTGCCGCTGGCTGCACTAACTCATCTAACAGTCCTTGTTCATGTCCACACAACTGGCAGCTCTCGAACGCACCATCGTCATGTGACAACAGTATTGCCATAACATTTTATCCAACCCTTGTGAATGAATAAATAAATAAATAAGTAAATAAATAAATAGGTCAATTCCACTGTGACGGGTGTTACTTTCAGAAAGAGATTCTTCGAAATTTAATTGGAATACAATAATTAATAAAATATTTTTACTAGTTCTTTTATACTCCAATGAATTTCCACTTCTTGCTTGTCAGACACAACTAATTATTTTTTTTTCTAAACATTATTTGTCAGGTGATATAAGTGAAATAAACAATGTGATGGGTGTAACATGAAAAAGACATGCATAAATTAATGATACAGTTTAACTGATAACTCTGTGAAGTTCACAGTTTCAATTAATTGTGTTACCTATTTTCAGTGAGAGGAAAGTTCAAGGACTCGAGTGATATAATGGATGTAATTAAAATATTAAGCCCAACACTTACAATTTAATTAACCTTATGTGACGGGTGTTACTTGTCTGAAGAAATTTCACATTTGGTTTTTTTTTTTATTCAAATCATAGAACATATATTTTCTGTAGTTCACTACATAGACTTAAGAGTACTGGTAGCCTAATATCAATGGTAGACATATGTTTTCAAAGTGTGCAATTTTTTTTAAGTTAACTTTAACTTAGTAAATTACAAATATGATGTTGACAGCTTCAAAATTGTACTTCTGACGCTCTAAACTAAATTAATACAAATATTTAATAGAAACAATAAAAAAATACAGCCATAAAATCAAAATAGTGTGGCTAGAAGTACAGATTCGCTTTTGATATTAAACTGTTGTTCCTAACATAAATTTACTTTTTAGTATATATGCTCACTTCAACAAATGCTAAATATAAATTTATATTTCTCACAATGGAATTTAATAAATTTTACTAAAACTGTAATTACAAAACAAAATACAATAACTTAAGCAGCATCATACTCAGAACTGTCTCAATTTTTACTATTTGGACAGCTGTTCCTAGTGACTGGAATTTCGTTTCACTGAAAACACTAGTGTTTATTAATGCAGCTTTTCTTGCCCTTTAGTTTCAAACTTCAGTTTTGTTTTCTTCTGTGAGCAGTAAATTCTTTTCTTGATAGCTTCTTTGTTCTCCTAAGCTTTTCCGTCTCTCTCTCTCTCTCTCCTTCTGCAAATAGTCTTCATATCTGTGTTGTTTGGGTAAAGGGAGATGTCATAAAATGAGCTTGGTGATAAATAAAAACTAAACTTGGAACTCCTACTGAAAATACTTTTCTACACAAAACACAACAACTGCTAGTATTCTTTTCATTTTTGCACACTAACTTGTATAATTTAACTTGTGTGTTCATCTGGGGAACAAAATTCCATCTGCACAAGAAATTACTTATCTCCCTTTACTCGAACACCACAGAATTTTATCTTTATTTAATTTTCTTCGCCTAGGGCATTCAGGTTGCCTCTCAGCTGCTGATTTCCCCATTCTGCAATTAAATATATACGGTATTCAGCTATCTCAAAACGTTAAAATAAATAATTGCATGGTTAACATGCAGCTTCGTATATCCTAAAAATGCAGCAGCTTAATCTGCATTTATTTTTAGGTTATGCTAATGGTTAATATCTTCAGTAATTCATTCCTTGTTAAGTAAGCAAGAAATAATGTTACAGAATAGAAAAGTACTATGATTAACTAAAATAGAACATAAGTACATTTACCTTTGTAGCCTATAATTTTTATGTAAATCAGAACTTTCGACCAAACATTCAGCTTAATGTAAATTTGGTGGGAAATCTTTCAGACAAGTAAGATTTTGGAGGAAACAGGTATTGACGACTGTTGATAACTTAAACTTCAGATTTACCAACATTTGAAACTTATTTAATAATGTGTTGTGGGAACTACCTGCAATAAATCAAAATACAGAATTCCTGTGTTCTCCGTGCTCTAATTTTGTAACACCCGTCACATTAAAACACTTGTTATTTTTAGTTTTAAAAAAATTTAAAAAATACTGTACTTTTGGCATCATATTTTGACTTTGCTTTCAAAAATTGGTGCCTTCAGGACAAAAACTGTGAGCAAGAGAGTAACTTTAAGCATATTCTGTGACGGGTGTTACATAAAAACACTTATTTTAAAAATAGCAAATTTTTAAACTCACTGACATTCATAAAAGTAAATTGACACTGATTTTAAAGTCTTCTCTTTCTGTTAATAGAATTACAACAGAGAACAGCCTTGTTTATTAATTTTAAGTTATGGTTTGGCAACAAACTGCCAAAGTAAATTTGACAGATCAAAAGTACACACTAAAAATATTCACTTCGGATGTATGTAAAACAAAGATGAATGAAATAAATCGAACTTTTTTGTTAATTTCTGAAAATATGAACTTTCCTGAAGAAAATGATATAAAGAACATATACTGAACACGAAATTTAATTTTTAACTTCAATGTCCAACCTATCGTGGAATTGACCAATAAATAAATAAATAAATAAATAAATAAATAAATAAATAAATAAATGAATGAATGAATGAATTTTTTTTATTTATTTTTTTTAGGCATTTTTTTTTTCAGTTTAATGAAATGAGCCCCAACCCCGCTCATTTCAGTTTCAGGCAGACCACAATTTTACCGAGTCCTTATTTTATTTAGTTTCTTTATTATCAATTTTTATTTGGTTAAACTATTAATTTGCACTTTATATGATTATTTATTCATTTAATTTATTTATATTTATGAATATGTTTGTTTAGTTATGTACGAGTATGTCCTAGTTTTGATTAAGTACTTGATTTATCTGTTTATTTATCTGCTTTTACATTATTCATTTAACCATTTACTTATTTATTTATTTGTTGATTAATCATGTGGCACATTATATATATATATAAGATTGTTTTCAATTTTTTTTTTTTTTTTTCCATCACAAGGATATGAGATATCACAGAATACAATTCATTAATTAACAACACAAAACAGAAAAATAAGATCACTGAACAATCTATCTTTTCTAAATTACTTGCAGTATTGTATTAAAGGAAGAAGATTACATTTCAGAAAGAGGAAACAGTAATAACATGGTCATTAATTAAATTAAACACTTCGTTTATAACATTTATGTAATAGAGGATTGTAAACATATATAGGTTAGCTGGGCATAGTGTGTTTAAATTATTTTACCTTACTCATATATAATTCAGTAAATTGCCATGAATTTTTTTCCCGTGTTTCTTATTATAGGCTTTGTACCTCGAACGTTTTAGAATTTCCATAAATTCTTCCATTTCCATTTCCCTGTTGTAGTCCATTATTAGGAATACTACATTGCTAATGATCCAAATCACAGCATTATGTTTTTGAGATGGTAAATAATGAAAGTCAGGTTGCGTAATCATGCTAGGTTGTATAGATGTATATGGTGTGTTAAGCCATATACTTATTATATGTTGAATTTTGTACCAGATTTCCTTAACTTTGTTACATTCAGTTAAACGATGGGTAACAGTATCTATCTGGGCACATATAGAGCATAGCATAGTTTGTGATCTTTTGATTTTATATAATCGGAGATTCGTTGGATATATATCATGAACAGCTTTAAACCAAGATGTTTTTAGTTTTTCAGGAATCAATTTATTTGTAATATTGGTCCACACTCTATTCCAATTAACCTGGGGGTAGTAAGACATTATTCTCATTGGTTTATCGAATGGGGAAGCATTACAGACCGTTTCGAGATACAGTTGGTATATTAACCTTGTTGATATTTGGTTACCATAGTTTGGAAGTTGTAAACTTTTTAGTATATGATGTACATAATCAAAGTCTGTATTATTTTTGGTACCTGACTGAAAGGTGTTTTGGAAGAATGTAAACATTTTAGCTGCTATATTATTCGTCTGTTGTTGTTTTAGGTAACGGGATACTAATAAGGAAGCATATTTAGTTGGAATATGTAGGAAATCTAATCCTCCTTCTTCTCTTCTCTTAATGGCTGTTGAAAGTGGCACCCTACATATGGCTCCTTTCCAGAGATACCATGTGATTGCTGCTTGTAATTGTCTGGAGTAGTTCATGGGAATTGGTATGACTTGAGCCACATACCATAGGAGAGACAATATATAAGTATTAAGGATTAAGATTCTGTTGTTTAGACAGTTTTCTCGCGGGTAAGATGTTTGAAGTTTTCCCTTGATCTTTGCTACTATGGGATTCCAATTCAGATCTTGAATTTTATTCCAGTTGGATGAATATATGACACCAAGAATCTTTACCTCGTCTGTTGTGAGAAGTGGAGGACATTGGGGTGGATTTTCCCATTTCCCTAGTGGTAGAACACGTGATTTAGAAATATTTATATTTAAACCCGAATCTTCTTCAAATTTTTGTAGTATTTGCCACATTCTAGGTATTTCTAAATCATTATATAGTAATATGTTTACATCATCAGCATATGACAGTGTCGTTAGACGGGTATTTTGCAAATTTAATCCTGTTAGACTTTGGTGGAGATATTCCAGTAAAGGATTAAGTGCAATTACAAAGAGGGACATGGATAAAGGGCAGCCTTGTCGAACTGAATGGTTTATAGCTATCAGCTTGGAATAATGTCCATTAATTGTAAGATTGATGAGATATTGGTATAGAAGATTTTTACCTTTTTTATAAAATTAGTATCAAATCCATATCGTTGAAGTGTATGAAATAGGAAATCATGTCGAATTTTGTCAAATGCTTTTGAGAAATCTATGGGGATTAAGAGGCCCTTGTGTCCCAATTTAGTATGGTATGCTAACAGGTCTCTAATGGCAATTGTAGCATCAAAGATTGATCTTGTTTTAACTCCAGCAAATTGAGTTTCATATATGATATCTTGCAGTATTGATTTAAGAGGATTATTAACAATTCGGGCTAAGATTTTATAGTCAGTATTTAGTAGGGTAATCGGCCTATAGTGTTCAGCTGTCTTGGGATGTGGAATCTTTTTTATCAGTACCATTATTCCTTGGCGTTGAGAAGGGCATAACTCTCCTTTCTGAACTATTTCATTTAAGACATATGTGAATTCATCCCCAAGAATGTCCCAATATTGCTGATAAAATTCACTAGTGATGTCATCCGTACCGGGTGACTTGTTTGCTTTTCCTTGAAAGACTGCTATTTGAACTTCCTCTTTTGTGATTAGTGCATTAAGCTGTTTATTTTGTTCAGGTGTGACATATCTTATTGGATTAGGATTAAAAGTTTGAGAAACATGTGCAGATTTATCATAATTTTACTAGTCACTGTTGTTCTCTCCATCCTTCTTCTGTATATTGTTCCTATCTGGGCTTTAATATAACTTAACTTTGCTTGCATGGGAGCATACTGAAAATCTGGACATTGCAAGTCACGGATACATTGAAATAGAAAATGTAATGTTGTATTCTCATTCCGTTTCCTTTCCAGTCCTCTATATTTGAAGAAAGAACTAATCTGTTTTTTTACATATCTGTCCCACCAGTTAGTTTTCGTTACGTATTGGGCCTGTTTTCTTATCCATTTTTGCCTTTCAATAGTGAAATCTTCTTTTATTGTAATGTCTCGTAAAAATTGACTATTGAGTTTCCAAAGTGTTCGTCCACGCATGATGAAGGAAATAGGGATTTTAATCAACACAATCATAGCGTTATGATCTGTAAAAGGGGCGGGAACAATTTTGGAGCTACTGATACTATTTTTTAAATCTGTGGAGACATATATTCTGTCGATACGTGATGCCGACTTGGTAGTGTGATACGTAAATTCCGCAGTTTTATGCGTCACTCTCCAGACGTCTGTCATATGAAAGTTGTTGATAATGTATTTTAGGGCCGGTGATTTAGGTGTACTACCGGTGCATTCGATTGAATCAAGTACGCAATTGAAATCGCCTCCCATAATATATTATTTATTGTGTAGTTTCGAGAGTAAATACGTAATGTCTATTGTGAAGAACTCTTCACGCAATTTTCTCTTGTGAGTACCAGAAGGAGCATAAATAGAAAGAAAATGAGTCCCTTGATACTCTCCTAGGATGGCTCTACCACAAGGGAGTTTTTCTATATTTGTCATTTCTATACCCTCTTTTACCATTATTGCTGTGCCTCGTTTATTTATGCCAATATTGCTGTAGGTATTATATCCATTAATTTGGATTATATCTTCGTCAACTACTTCTTGTATGAGGGCTATTTCTATGTCATGAGTATATAAGAAGTGACGGAACATGTCCTTCTTCACTGGTGAATATGATCCACATATGTTAATGGTAGCAATTTTTCGAACTAAAATGTTAGGGTAGGGGTAATTCATAAGTAGATTGGTACTGATAATGTTATTAATAGAAAAGTAATAGCAAAGGATGGTTAGTGTTGTTATTGCAATGGTAATATGGCTACCGAGGTTAACAATTATATGCCTGAGGAAGAAATTTCCAATGAGTGCCATTATAGAACAGCTGGCAAAGAAAAATAGCTTCCATTACACTTATTATTTCCAAATAAGGCACTGACATTTGCAAGGGGATAGCTATAGTCTGCAATTGAAGAGAAAACATTGTTTTCTTTGCGTATATTGTATGCCAGGTTTGGTTAAATTAGCTATTCCTGACAGGTAGGTTCGATATTAACATAAACATTATAATTATAGATACAAGTGAAATCTGAATTATGTATTTCCGGCATAAAGAGTATGGCGATATCGTGTGCTTTCAGAATATTATTAAAACCATGGATTTTTGTTGGCAAAGAACTGCCATCGGATTATAAGGTTGTTACAATCAAACGTGAGCGTCATAAAAAGCATCTAAATATTATAGCATACGATATGCGCCAAGTTCATATGTTATAGAAATACTTATGCAGTGATAACTTATGATTTTTTTTTAAAGTAGGAAGAAAGGATTTGCCTTCTTCTGATTTATATGGATGCTTTCTATTACTAGTATATGTTTTTGTAGATTTGGCAGGAGCTTTGTCTACGTGTCCATGATCATTACTTCCTATTTCCCTGGTAAGGTTAAGATTCACAACTTCCATTTCATTGCTCCACATGGTGTTATTGGTCACTGTCAGTGTTTGTAGTCGAGGATCTTGAATGCAGTCCGATTGAGAAGAAGGGATCCTCCTCTCATCTTCACTTGGAGCAGCTCCTGTATCTTGAATCATTGGTTGTGGGTTGTGAATTTCACTTATCCCATGAGGTGAAATCACATTAAGTCTATCTCTAGTTTCTTGTGAACTGCTTTTGGTTTGCTTGGAAATTTGCTCTGAACGCTCTTTCTTACGACGTTTATTGTCGGGAGTCTCATCTTCATTTTCAATTGAACTGTTCTCAGTAACTAATACGATATCGTTTTCGTCAGCCGAGTCGGTTTCAGATTCGTTTTGTATATTAGTAACTTCATCATGTATGCTCGGTTGAGTATTCCGATGTACGTCAATCTTGTCAGCTAACTCGGAACAATCAGTTGCTATATCTCTATGGCTGTCGGATAGTTGTTCCTGTTGAGATACCAATATCTCGAGGTCATTGGTCTTGTTTACAGTGGATGTAGTAGGCAATGGGGCATTCGTCTGTCTATGTGGTTCATTCTCGATATGATTACCAATTATCTCATCTGTAGACCTTCGCGATTGTAGTATATCACTAAAGGTAAGCTTTTGTCTTGGAGCTACAGTAACGGGCTGACGGAAGATACGTTGTGGGCAATGAGAGCAAACATGCGAAACACTGCCACATTGATAACAAGTTTTTTCTTGCCCGACATATGTAACATACGCTTCATAGTTGGCAATTATTAAGGAATATGGAATAAGCTTTTCAACTGACATATGTACAATATGTATACCAGTATCAACCGCGAAACGATATTTATGTGTCCACTTTTCATTGGTAATTGATTGCACTTTACCACAATTCATTAATGTATTTGTAATCCTGTCGTTTGGCACCTCTGATGGAATGTTAAACACCCTAACTGTAGTCATGTCGTCATCTCCTGATGTTATTATAACTGACACAATTTCACCATTTTGCAATTTTATATTTGTTGACCCTTCCTGTTTCCGCAAATAATTTTCATATACACTGCTACTGCTAATTTCAAGTAAACCGCATTCTGTTTGCTAACTAATTGAATAGCTTGTAAGTCCAATTCTTGTACCTGTAAATATTCTGCAATCCACTGGTGAATTTCTATTGCTGTTGGTCGTTGTTTTTCCTTGTTGAATATTACTTTCATGGTATTCACTCTATTAATCTTAGAGCTCATATTCGAAGCACTCTGCTCTATGTACTGTACCAAACTTATGAATGAATGAATGATCAAATAAATAAATAAAACAGATGAACATAAGCCACATGATGAAATATTTTCTTTTTGGTGCTTGATCTTCAGCTATTTTAAATTGAGTTAACCCAGGCAGGCATTTCCCTAAGAAGGTAATTAATTCATGTAATTGACGCTATGTAAAGACTCATCCTTATGGATGAGGAAAGCTTAGTAAAGACAATTCATTTTGGTTTTCTATAGTTGAGTTTCCCGGATCTCCGAAAAGTCTAACAAGCAATTTAATTAAAAATAGAAGCAAAATAGGAAAACTCGGGCAAAGGTGCTTTCAACTAAGGAGTTTCTTATTTCTGTTAGGATTTTATGTTTCACATGCAATTACTATCGTTTAAGTGTCTAATTAAAATTTCCACATTATGGTTTTAACTTCTTTCTCTGATCAGTGAAAATTTAGAAAACTTAAAACTAACTTCGTCAATTTTTAAATAATCTTCATTCATGTAAGATGCATAACTTTATGATTGCTATTACAGACACATTTCTGTATAGTTATAAAGCACATACATCATAGGTTACATTTGAAATAATTCTGAAAAGAGTATATATTTTTTTCTGTTAATAGGTGATAACTCCAGTCCTTAAGATGGCGATGAGCTTCTTCAAAGATGGTATGTTTCAAAAACCGAAAGAGTATGAAGAGGATATAAAGCTGTTACGATGTTGGACGCAAACTCAACCACATCTGCCAAGCCTTTCAGGTCTGTTATATCTCTCCATTTTTATATCCACTTATCAGTCAGTTTGGTGCAGGGAAGATATAGGCCCTATCATTTGATCAGTACTAGACATACATCGCGAGCCACTTTGGCCGTGGGGTCGGCATAATGCAGGACCACCACGGAGACAAAAGATAAACACCCAGATCAGTGAAATGGAGAGAAATCCCTGCCCACGCCGGGAATAGAATCACAAACCACTTGGTTCGGAAGAGTGTTTGCTATCCACAGAGCCATAAGGGCAGATTGTACAGTTTACTAAATCAAAAAATCTGTACAATTACTTTGCATTTATTAGTTTATAAGATAAGATTGTTTATTATAGCAAGCACAAATTACATACATTAACAAAGATTTTACAATACTATTGTCATATTTGTATATGAATATTCTTGAAAATTCAAAATTGCTTACTAATCTCATATTCAAATACATATTACAAACTGTTGTATAAATAAATAAAATTGTAACTGGGTCACACTCGAAAAAGCACGATAATAATAATAATAATAATAATAATAATAATAATAATAATAATAATAATAATAATAATAATATATTTTTCAATAAAAACAGTCGAGGTATCGCAGATACATGAATAAAGTTAAAAGAAAAACAAAATAAACAAACAAACTAAAATACTATATCAGCACTAGTTTCTATATATTCATTTATATCGGAAAAAGGGTTTTTGATTAGTAAGTCACGAATATCATACCTAAATCTATTAAAATTAACAATCTGTGCGAAATATGCAAGTTTATTAAACATAGACAATGTAATTGATTAAACCATTGTTTAGACTTGGCTAATCTAACCCTAGGGGTCACAAAGTGATAATTATGTCTTATACCATAATGATGAATCTCGCTATGTGGATAATAACTGTTTAAATTTTACTTAATTTTAATCAAACAGTGGAAAATATACAAATTCACAACAGTTAAATTTATTTCAGAAATAAAAAAAAGGTCTGCAGTGAGCATCAAAATCAGAATCAGTCAAAATGCTTATTGCCCTTTTTGCAAAAGAAATACTTGATCAGTTTTCTGACAATTTCCCCACAAATGAATACCATAAGTAATAATACTATAAAAAAAAGCAAAATACGAGGTTTTAAGAAATTCTTTAGGTACAAGGTATCTAAATCTCCTTAACAATCTAATATACAGGTCATTCATGTGACCTTTCCATGTCAACTTAGAGTCAAGAAAAACAACCGAGAGTTTAACCTGTTGAAGGGCGTTATCATATACTATACCCCTCTACGCAACGAAAATAAAATACTCTGAGTCTTGTTGTCATTAAGGCAAAGACCATTAGCCCAAAACCAGGAAGCAACTTTATCAAAAGATTGAATGATTGTTACTTTCAATTCATTTACATTCCTATCAGTAGCATAAAGTGTGGTATCATCTGCAAATAAAATAGATTTAATATCAATATTGTGACAGCCACGTGAGATTCGATCTCACGACCGGCAGAAGGAGGGCGAGGTCGGCGGTACCTGAGCGCGGCAAATGAAGTTGCGCACGCATCTACTTATGTGCTGTGACGAAGGGAGAAATCCAGAGAAGTCTAGATAGGCGCCAACTTCTCGGCATCTGTAGATTGATCGCGAAATCGTAATTTCTCGAAACTATGGTTTAGTAATAAATACAGGATGCGAGGAGAAGAGAGTTGTCAGTTTTTGGTCAGCAAGCAGTGTGTAACAGTGAAACCAGCTTCGAAACCGGAGTTCGACTTGAGTGTTTGTCCGCGACTGTGCAAGGGTCCAGGCGGGAGCAACGCAGTTGGAAGACTTGAGTTCGAGTCCAGTGGACTGTCCCCACAAGGCCTGAGTTCGAGTGCAGTGGACTGTGTCTAGAAGGCTTGGGTTTCGATATACTGTGAAAGTGAGTGAATGGGCTAGAGGAACTAGCCAAGGCAACGAACTGTGAACTGAGAACTGACAGTTTTGTTTTGTAAATAATGCTTTGCGAACATTAGTTGAGATTAGCAGTACATTGTTGTTTTCACTAATCCACGTGAATTGTCATTGTCGTCTGTGGATTGCAATAACGAATACTGAGTTGCTGTGTGGAGTGGAAATCCCATTGTTGACGGGAGCGTTTAAAGTAAATTATAGAAAGTGATTATTGTTGAAACAATAAAGTTACATTATTGTGTTTGAATAAAAGTTACAATATTAAATGGCAAATCATTGATCATAATAAGAAATAACAAAGGTCCCAAAACAGAACCTTGGGGAACACCATACTGAACGGCAACAATATTCGAGCAGCTTCCATTAAAATATACGATCACGTAGATAAGTTCTAAACAAATCCAATTCAATATCTGAAACTCCATAATAATTTAATTTCCTAATCAAGATATCATCCAAAACACAATCGAATGCTTTGGTAAGGTCACAAAGAACTGCAAAAGTATTATTGGATTTATTAAAACTAGGTATTATAGAAAAAATCATATTCTCAAGAGCATCTATTGTAGAACTTCTTCTAAACCCATATTGATTCGTAGTGAATAAATTATTACTTTCGGAATAATCGTACAATTGAATTTGCATTACAATTTCAATAATTTTAGCAAAAATAGGTACAATAGAAATGGGGCGATAATTCGCGGCCTGAGATGGGTCACCTTTCTTCAAGATGGGAATAACTTTAGATAATTTCAAATATTGCGGAAATTTACCATTCATAAGACACTGATTGATATAAAACGTTAAAGGATCAATAATAAGATAAATAACACCCTGTATTAAGTCAGCATATTATATATATATATATATATATATATATATATATATATATATATATATATATATATATATATATAATAAATGTCTCTACATTTAGGATTTTTTAATTTATTGACTAAAAGTAACACTTCCTCCCGTGAGACAAGTTGCCATTTAAAATGGTTACCAGACATGTGAGTATTCGCCTAAAAAAATGAAAACTGATGAGTGCAATTATTATTTACACTACTGTATTTTTGAGTGCTGTGACCGAGTTAACAAAATAAAAATTAAAATCCTCAGGTTCAAGATTAATATAATTACTTCTACCATCAGAAGATCTATTATAATTAATAATTTTCCATGCCGCTTTACACTTAGCCTATTAGTAGAATTGTATATACAAGAAGTATTAAATCGTAATTTAGCTTGCTTAAGTGCACATTTAAATTTTTTCATTGCATTGACATATAAGCATTTAGCTTCATCAGGATTAACATCGTAATATATTGTCCACTGCGTGTAACTATATAAGTGAGATACATGGTCTTTAAAAGCTTTCAAGTCATCATTATACTAAATTTAATTTGTTATTTATGCCATATGAATGACTCTGATTGGAGCATTTCACAAGCTTAAAAGGGAAACATGAATTAAAACAACCTAAAAGCACTACCTAATTTATAAATTTATCAAAGAAACACTCAAACTCATTATCACAAAAAATATCAGACCATTGAATACTACTCAAAAGTTCTTTAAAATTAATGAGGTTATATATTCATTTTAAAACAATGAAAATTCATAAAAATAGGAGATTCATTATTATGTACATTATTATTAATAATTTTAATATCACTATGAAGAACATCGTTATCTGACAAAGGCACCTTAACAACATCTGTAGTAATTAAATCTCTATGTGGGCTATGTTAGTTATAACATTACCAAGACATAAATTGCCCCTTGTGACCTTTGTATTCGTAAAATAACAATCAACAGATCTTAAAACATTAATTAATTTTAAAGATGTAGCAGAATTATGTCGTATATCAATATTAATATCACCACATATTACAATAGACATTTTTATTGATAAAAGAAATGAAATCAATTTATGAAATTGTGTGAAAAACATATTAGCATCACCTAAAGGAGAACGATATATAGAAACTAAGATGACGTAAAATAATAATAATAATAATAATAATAATAATAATAATAATAATAATAATAATAATAATAACAGTCACAACTGCGATTAAACTGTTAACTGTAATTACACATAAAATTTAAAAAGAAGAAGAACAAAGAAACAAACGTTACATACATACTGTCCACCGTTGTGGCTGAAAGGTTAGCAAGTCTAACTCCGAATCCAGCGGGCCCAGGTTCGATCCCGAGTTGCCTGGGTGAGGTTTTATCGGGGTTTTTCCCTCTCTCCTATGGATGAATATCAGGTAACTTTATCAGGCAATTGGAACTCCAATCATCTTCGCCACTTTCTTTCCTTCGCTACTATCGTTTCATTCATCATTCTGTTACTTCTTCCAGAGCAGTGTATATTGGAGAGTACCGCATTCTTTTGATCCGACAAATGCCGACGCGGCGGCCATATTTACTCCTGCGGGGAGGCTGCACTACGCAAGACTTGCGTAGGAACAGAGGTTTCTAGTGTGATATTTCATTGTTATCTTGAAGAATGCCGTGTTGGTGTGCAGTTAATCAATGTGTAATCAATTGTCGATGTACAAAATTAGCATTAAGTCACAAACAAGAGGAGGACTATACCTCAGTGATTAATTTCTCAACGACGTAATATTTTCACTGCAGGCTAAAGCAAGGAGATGCACTATCACCTTTACATTTTAACTTAGCTCTAGAGTATGCCATTAGGAAAGTCCAGGATAACAGACAGGGTTTGGAATTGAACGGGTTACTGCTTCTTGTATATGTGGATGACATGAACATGTTAGAGAAAATCCACAAACTATTAGGGAAAACACGGGAATTTTACTTGAAACAAGTAAATCCCGAAAAGACAAAGTATATGATTATATATCGTGACCAGAATATTATTCGAAATGGAAATACAATATAAAAATTAGAAATTTATCCTTCGAAGAGGTAGAAAAATTCAAGTAACTTTGGAGCATCAGTAACAAATATAATGACATTCAGGAGGAAATTAAACGCAGAATAAGTGTGGGAAATGCCTCTTATTATTCGGTTAAGAAGATTTTGTCATCTAGTCTGCTGTAAAAAAATCTGAAAGTTAGAATTTATAAAACAGTTATATTACCGGCTGTTCTGTATGGTTGTGAAACTTGGACTCTCATAAGACAATAAGGTGCTTAGGAAAATATTTGGAGCTAAGAGGGATGAAGTTACAGGAGAATGGAAAAAGTTACACAACGGAGAACTTCACGCATTGTATTCTTCACCTGACATAATTAGGAACATTAAATCCAGACGTTTGAGATGGGCAGGGCATTTAGCACGTATGGGCGAATCTGGAAATGCATATAGAGTGTTAGTTGGGAAGCCGGAGGGGAAAAGATCTTTGGGAAGGCCGAGACGTAGATGGGGGGATAATATTAAAATGGATTTGAGGGAGGTGGGATATGATGATAGAGACTGGATTAATCTTGCACAGGATAGGAATGATGTGAGGGGGGCAATGTACCTCCGAGTTCCTTAAAAGCCGTAAGTAATAACATAATATTTATAATTGAAAATATCAAGGTGGGCAAAAGCGGACGTTGAAAACCATTCCAAACTGGTATAGTACTGGTAACAAAAACAGTTGATTCTCAAGAAAGTTGTCATAATAAAGCGAACTTCAAATATCTTATGCTAGATAGATCCATGCAGGATGCATTAGAAAATTTATTTTCTACTCTCCGTTCCATAAATCCAATCCCGGATGCAAAATAATTCAAAACTGCATTACGATTTCTCAGTTTTTCTCATAAACGGAGCATGAAAATTACGCAGTTTGCGATTCTGAACAATTAGTTGAGTTTCTAGGTACAGATGTAAGTAATGCCGAAACAGTAAGGTCCAGTGAAGATGAATGTGAAGTAAAGGAAATTGATATAGGCTAAATTGTAATTTAACTGAAAACAGAAATATTGACTTGAGTGAACAACAAGCTCTTTACTACTTGTTGAGATCAGTTTTGTTCAAAATAAAACAAAATAAGTTATAGGCATATAGTATTTGTGAAAACTGTTTTTCATCTCTAATAGTAATAACTGATAACAGGGATAAATCTATGAATTTTATTAGCACATTAGTCACTCTCAAGTCTTACAAGGAAATGTCACTTTTATACCCTTGTAAATCTGTGATTGATATAATTCTAAATGTAGAAAAATGTGTAACATTGGTAGAAAATGAGTTGACACTAAAGGATTTGAAGTCTTTAATTATTAACACTTCAACTCATAAGTTGTCTACTTGTCACAATATTTTTGAAAAAGTCTTATCACTGTATTTTAGAACAAGACTGTATTTATTGTTATGAAAATTGTCTGTTATAGCAAATGCACAACAACAATCTGCTAAATGGTGGCAGTCTAAGTGTTGGTACGAGAACTGCATAGAAAATTGCTGATGTTATCCCTATTGAAATGGACATAACATAAATAATAAAGTGTTATCTCTAATCAGTCATTTCACTATGGCAATAATGTTTATTAATCCTAGTCTCCTGTATTCAATAAACCTCAACAACATGTATGATATCGCCTTGAATGACCTTCCTTCTAGCATTACTGCTT
The DNA here is from genome assembly GCF_040183065.1 of Periplaneta americana. NCBI lineage: Eukaryota > Metazoa > Arthropoda > Insecta > Blattodea > Blattidae > Periplaneta > Periplaneta americana. The sequence continues at coordinate 120,691,704 of NC_091120.1, forward strand.
ATGCTTCTGTGCCGAGTAAGGAGTAAATATGGCTGCCGCCGCCGAGAATGCGGTACTCTCTAATATACACTGCTCTGACTTCTTCTGGTTTTCAGATCGCTCTACAGGTGGCCCTCCAAAGTTGCTGGCTCTCTCTCATCCGGCCTCCATGGATTGTATTCAAGTGTTGATGGATAGCTTCTGCAACGGAACCCGGGGCAGACCTTCTCGGGGGAGGACTTCCACCTCGGACCCTTAAGGGAGCCTTCGGGGGGGGGGGTTGCCGAAGCAGGAATGGTACAATGACTCTGTTGGCTATAGGGACCAGTTCTTAAGGGGGTCAAGTGGTTAGGTCAGTGATTGTAAAGGATCCGTGGGCACGCAACTCATCCCATATCGGGGAGTGTACAATAGACCTCACGTCGTAGTGCGTGGGATGTTCCCTCCCTCCTAAATAAAGTTAAGAAGTAGGTTGAAAGTTAGAGCTTGGATTCTACATGACAGTATTCTACTCATTCAGTTGATTGAGCGATTTGTTAGTAGATCGGTGGCTCATTTGTTTATCAGTTGGTCAGTCAATCAATCACTTAATAACTTGATCAATCAGTTAATCGGTCGATCAGTTAGCTGGTCAGTCATTTCATAAATCAATAGATCACGCAGTTGATGAATCAATGGCCAGCCAGATTTTGACTCCATCGGTCAGTCTGTTAGCCAGTCAATTCGTTCGTCCAATCAATGAGTTATATGATTAGTCTGCCATTCAAGCCGTTCATCAGTTGGTCAACCAGACAGTTTAACGATCAGTGAGCCAGTTGATCAATCAATCAGTCTGACAGTTTGTTAGCTGCTCGATCAGAGAGTTGATCAACCATTCTTTCAGTCAAACAGGTAACTGATCAATCTGTTAGCCAACCTGTTGATCAGTCGGTCAACCAGCCAGCTGATCGATCAGTGAGCCAGTAGATTAATCAGTCAGTCCAACAGTTTGTTAGCTGTTCGGTGAGACAGTTGATCCACCATTCTTTCAGTCAATCAGTTAACTTATCAGTCAGCCAACCCATTGATAAGTCGGTTTAGCAGGCAGTTGATCGATTAGTGAACCAGTAGATTAGATAGTCAGTTCGACAGTTTGTCAGCTGCTCGATCAACCATACTTTCAGTCAATCAGTTAATTGATCAGTCTGTCAGCCAAGCTGTTGATCAGTCAGTCAATCAGCTATTTTAACGATCAGTCAGCCATTTGATCAATCAATCAGTCCGACAGTTTGTCACCTGCTCGGTCAGACAGTTGATCACCAATTCTTTTAGTCAATCAGTTAACTGATCAGTCTGTTACCCAAGCCGTTGATTAGTCAGTCAACCAGCCAACCAGCCAGTTTAACGATCAGTCAGCCAGTTGATCAGTCATACTGTCAGTTTGTCACCTACTCGATCAGCTACTTGATTAATTATTAGTTCAGTGAATCAGTTAGCTGATTAATCTGTCATTCAAGTGGTTGATTAGTCGTTAAACCAGCTAGTTGACTGATCAGTCAGTCAGTTGTTCAATCAGTCAATTTGTCAGCCACTCTGTCAGCCAGTTGATGAGTTAGGAGGTCAGTCAGTTCATGAGTCTGTCAGTCAATTGGTTGGTCAGACAGTTGATTAGTCAGATAATCAGCCAGTTCATCAATGAATAGATCAGCCAGACGATCAGTCAATTGGTCAATCAGTTGACTGGTTGGTCAGCCGGTGACTAGGTCATCCTGTTCAGTCAGTTAACAGTCAATCAGTCAGCCTGTTGTTCAGTCTGTCTGTCGGTCCTTATATATTAATAAGTTGTTCTATGCACTGAGTTCCACTTTAGCAGAAATAAAAATGTATATAAGTATGTGAGTATGTCTCTAACTTTATGACACTGAATAGCCTAGGTATAGAGACAATAAAATCGAATTAATTTTCTGTTTGAAATTATTCACTGAGTTGGTACTTATATTTTGTTATAAAATTACAGACGAACATCTATATCTCTTCCTGCACAGCTGTGAGCGAAGTTTAGCAAGGACTAAAGCTACAATAGAACAATACTACACACTCAGAACACACACACCAGACTTATTTGGTAACAGAGATCCATCAGGGCCTGATGTTAAATCGCAATTTGGTATCAGGTACGTATCTTCAATTTTATTGTGATCTCATTCAAGAAGTCTCTAGTTGCTCCATGTCACAATGATATGGTTTTATCATTGTTGGTAGACTTTATCTTAATGCAATAAATATCAGTAACTAAAATGTATAATGTAAACTAATCAAAATAAATAAACAAAAATATATAAAACGCATGTACGAAAATCAACATTACCGGTACTTGTTAGATGTGAATTAATGTAAACATATTAAGTTAATTTAGTTAATATGAATTTAAAAAATATTCTTGGAAAAATAAAATTAAAGCAAATAGATTTAGCCTACATTAATGTATGAAACATAGGACAACAAAGTACTTTCAGTTATATAATTTTTTCTGTGTATTTTTCAGTCGTAAAAAATGAATGGCAAAAGAAAAAATGCCCTCATAAGTGGATGAAAAGATTATAGAGAAACAGGAACTCAGCAACAGGAATATCGATCCAGTTGCTCGCAGGTTTCAGTTATGCAAATAGCATGTCGTTAGTGAACTGCCGGAAGAGTTATAACCTTTTAAAGTTCATCTATAGCAGGCCTGCTCAAGGTTGCGCTCTCCGAGCCGGCTCACAGCTCATGAGCGGAATGCAGATATTAGCTGCGCTCTATATAATGGTGGACTGGAAGAAGGGGTGATCTCGTACAAAATATACACAAAAGGAAGTACAATTACCAGTGTTCATGAAATGAATTCCCGTTCAGTGTTTGCAAAACTATCTTGGACTATTATTAATTAATAAAGAAATATTTATTTTACAAAAATAATATAAATTCTATAGCTATTTAAATGTACAATATCATTTTGTTATATTTTTATTCATCAGTACATCAAAACGAGGTTTTATGCTGTTGGCAGCTGAAAGGAACAGTAGCCTACTGATCGTAATGAAACATCAGTTACAGATGTTCGATGTCTGCCTTTATTAAAGTTGATTATAGAAAACAGTTGCTCACAAATATAAATGTTGAGCCAAACGTAGCAATCATTTTCACAGCCAGCCTGTGCAGTCGTGGATATTATTACTAATGTTTAGTTTTGTAAGACTCAACCAGGCTAGTAGTATTATTCAAATGATCTTTAGCCCTTAGGTCACATTGAAGATCAATAAGTTCGAGCTGTAAATCGTTAAATGTTAAATGTTATGTTCCGTCTTTTATATTCCTCCATACTGTACTGTAGCAGTAGGTAAGCAACGTGAAACAGTTACTGAGAATAGGCCTACACACTGCACTCCACTAGATAACTGAATGATCGTTTCCCTCTCCTCTACCTATAGCAAGTCTATGTCATTCTAATTTATCTTACTCTCCGTTTCGGCGAGCGGTAAACATGACTCTCCCACACCGAAGGAGCACGCGCGCTCGTTGAGCGCTGTTTGTGCAGGTATGATCTATAGCATCGTAAACCAACTCGCTAGCACGCCGTGTTACTTCTGTGTGCACTGTGTTCACGGCGCAGGATCTGCGTTGGCGTGGAGCGCAGTGGCGGCCTGCTTGTCTCTGTAATCTGTAGTTGCGTTTACTATTAGACTATAGATGATCGAAGAGTAAAGAAGAATACATCATGCTCTTTGATAAACACTATTCATTATTCCGCTTGTGCCAACACTAAATTATAGGCTAAACAAATAAATGCAAATAGCCTACATTATAGAAATACAAATAATGCATTGTACCAATATAACTAAATACAACTTAATTGTAGCATATACTTGCAACATATTTTTAAGTGTAGTTAGTTACATAAGAACGAAACAATACATTGTCAGTGAAAGTTAGCAATTTACAAATGAAACTCCTACATACTGTATTTTATACATTGGACATGTTAAAAATTGTAAACGAAACATATTGACAAATACAACGATAATACTGGAAAGATGGTTTCAAATTAAAGTGATATCAATTGTGCAATGGATTCATATCTCAATTAAGAGTCTGACACTTTCATGTTTACTCGGTACATGCTCTTGCTTTTTGACATCTTTTGGTTTATACGATATGAACTATATTTGGACATAATGAAACACAACTTTGAACCCTTAATGCACACTTTAAGTTATGATCACTGAGGTTGGCTCTTTCATAGCCTTTGTTACGTTTCATAGTTGAAAATAAAACTTCAGACACATAGGCCGAACCAAACATTGAAATTAAAGATGCCTCATGCCTATGGAGACGAGGGAATCTTAACTTACGAAATCGGCTGTAAAAGTCTAGCAAACTACGTCTGTTCCTGTAACTATCAGCCAACTCAATGCAACATTTCAAGTTGATTAGTTCCTTTGGGACATCTTTGGGAGTATCATCAATATTCATGCTAAACAGTGTAGCAAATAGATCGAAATCCATCTTTAGGTGACTCAAATCTTGAAATCTGTCTTCAAAGCCATTCATAAGAAAACAACTGGAGATGTTCAACATAACATCCCATTCTAAGAAATCAGAGTCCCCGACCACACGTGCCAATCTGAGAAAATGATCAGGATCGCCATTGGACAGTTGACGTTCCCATAATGACAGCATATTTTTGAAAGCTTGACTACTACAGAACATATCTTTGATCAATTTATATTTTCCATCTCTGCAACAAGTTCTCCACTCATTTCGAGGAACAAATTTATCTCTTCCAATAATTCGAAAAGTCTACACAGAACTTTGCTACATTCCATGAAGTATGTTGCTTCCCATTCAGGATTAAAGTTGTTTGTTGGCGTCAAAGGCCTTCACTGTAACAGGTTTCTTTCCATGACGAACAGGCATCAATCAACGAGACACCACTATTACCGAGAAGATACTGAATGTGTCCACTTCTCCGCTCACACTGAGCCCGCACCGTGCTCAATGCCTGCACATAGCCCGCGTGCAGCCAGTTGGTTGTCAGTGCCTAGCCTCCAAGTAACTAGAAGCCTACTCACTAGTAACATCCTTATGTAAACAGTGTCGGCGCTATGATGCAAGATTTCTCCGCTTGAAGCACCACAAGCAAACCTCATTTCACGAAGACCTCTTATGGAAGCAGAGTAGAAGATGACACGTTTGCGAATTATTCTTCTTTACCACTACGAGTCCATCTGATTCTTGACGTCGAGAATTATAGTTCATGTCATAATCTTTATTCTACAATGATAAGAAAATTGCTTTGTTCATATTGTTATATTACAATTATAAATATTGCAATGAAGAGACGAAGTGCGCGGATTGTCCACTGGGCCTAATTAATAGGAATTGTTTTAACACTTTTTCTGGAGAGCTTCTTCTCTGAATTTTCCTTTCTCTTTGCAACTTAGTCCCTACGAAACTGGTCAGTCAAATTGTTGGTGAAATTAGTTATATATGGTCGCAGGAATTTTTGCAATATTAATTTGCTCAATATCTCTGAATGAACATCTTTACCACACTGCAAAACCGGATTACGGCTCATATAGGGCAGTGACATATATCTGACAGTGTACACAATATTCTTGGTTGACCAATCATTGATTTCAGAGCCTCATTAACTACACGTTCCATTCTTGTAAGGAGCATTACGAATATGGGTTTCGGATATCGTAAACCACCTCTATCTTTACCCTTTATTAGGGCCATTATTGGAGAAGGAGATTGTGCACTACTGACTCTGTTCACACAGTCGTCGCAATGTATATTTTCTTTGACGACACATACCAAATATCCTCCGATATAAGCAGCAACAGCAGTTGTCATTGAAACAGAAGGCAATTCTGTTGGTTCTATTTCTATATGTTTCAGTTGTGCAAGCATTTCTGAATTTAACATTGAAACATAGACATCCTGGATTTCCTTGTTTACTGACTTACGTGTGGATGGCATCCAACTACTACAGGCGGAATCAGGTCTTACATTTCGAGAAAATGATGAACTAACAAGGCCAGTTACTAAAATTTTGTGGAGCGCCTGAGTAACACTTGCTGCGTTTGTTTGATTGTTACTGCCTGCAAGCTGCCTGATACAACTAAACAGACTTTCTATTTCGTCAGAAGAAAATTTCCGTGTCAGTACAAAATGGAAACCATTCTGTAGAAGGTACTTAATGTACTCAACAGCAGATTTGGTTGTGAGACAAGCTGCTTGAAAAGTTTCACTGCTAATGAACTCGGCCTTTCTAGTTACTGACTTCTCCCACCATTCCAAATACGGTATGAAGTCATTTTCCAACCAGAAGAGTCTTACGTCATCAACCGAAAAAAAAATTATTGCATCATCGTTCCTTTTGTGTACATACTGGTGAGTGTTTTTCACATTTAAAATGGTAAACCATTTGTTTACCATTTTCAGGAACTCGATTGTTCCTTCTGCATTTTTAAATTCGGAAATTCCGAATTCAAGTCCATGCTCCTTCAAAAATTCAAGAGCAGAAATTATATCTGTAGAGGATATATCTACTGCCCTACTGACGTGCATTTTCTCGAAATTAGGAGAATACACATGCTTGAGTGTAAGGCGCCTAACTAATTTCAAGTTTTTTCTCTCTGCAGTTCGTAGAGCCTCCTAACAAACCAGCCAGTGACAGGTTTCCCACAATTACTCATCTCTCTTTTTACGTCCAGTAAAGCATTTCTCAGATTCTTCAGGATATACATTGGTCATATGACAGAAAAACGTGACGAGAACTGTCCAGTGGGTGTGGCACTACAGGTTAGGGGGCGTTACCACCTGACGGAATCCGGAACAACTTTACATTTGTGGCATGGTTGTCTGCTACAATTGGTAAAACAACAAGCAATGCATGCTCAACTTTTTCAATTACTTTAATTGTCAGTTGATGCAGCTCCTCTGCTTTCACGTCTTTTGTGAAAAAATAAGCAACTGGTATCTTGAAATGGGAAGCTAAGCCAACAAACACAAAACACAACAATTTTGTTGCAATCACTTTTCCCAAGCCAAGGTTATTTTCAAGCCCATTCATTGAAACGAGTCCCAGAACTTCATCTGTCGCTTTACAATAATTGAGCGTGGTTGTATAGCCATTTCGTCTAATATAATGGAGCCACATATATTTATTCCTTACGAACATTTTGCTTCCGCGTGTAGCCTCTTTTCAATTAGACTCGACACCATTATACCAGTAGTACTCTTTAAAGTAGATTTTGATGGCAAGGTTAATATATGTGCATTTTTTACAAATTTATATCCTTCCGGTGAATTGCTTTGCCACAAAATACAATATCTTATAGTTGCGTCGCTCCAGCGAGGTTTAATATGTGAGAAGACTCTCAGCTGCTCCAATAAAAACATTGCCTTAATATTTTCTTCTTCACTTGCACTTTCAATTTTATTGGTGTTATAGTAAGCAACCTTTTCTTCTAATTCTCTAACTCTGTCTTTGAGGTTCTTCTGCTCTTTTTGTAGTTCAGATATCTTTTGTTTCGCACGCTGACGACACCTTTGCAGCATTTATAGTTTCCTATTTTGCAATGAAATACTGCGCCCATTTATCTTTAAAATTGTTTGAACTCCAATGTCATTTTTAAGCTGATGTGAAGTATGGCTGTATTGGCAGGATTCGTTACTCATATTTCCATGATCTTTATCAAGATTATCACGGTTATTAGATTTTAAACATTTTGTTTCAGCGCTTACGATTACTCTTCTCGGTTCATTTAATTTAATTCTTTTACTTGGAGGATAATCTTGAAAAACACTAGGAAGTGCTTTGGGCTTCAATTTCTTTATCTTCACACCAGTTTTATAGTCCGTGACAGGAAAATGATTACTGCCTACCACAGAATGATCATTAGGCTGCCATAATTTATCCTTTGTATTACCTACAAAAGAGATAAAATGAAAACCACTTAGGTAGGAACTGAATATAAAAGTTTGAAATATTTCTTTCAGGAATGTACATACCTTGTCTCCTTATTGTTTTTGTATGTGAGGTTGTCTTGCAGCGCCTCTATCGGTTGCTTTTAGGACGAGCGAGCCGACAAGTGTTTATTACTAGTGAGAGGGCTTTAAATCTCTTTGGAGGCTAAGGTCAATAATCTATAGTCATGAGGAAGATGGAAGGATATTTGAGGAAAGAAGTGATATGAAATATATGAAGCTGAGGAATATGGAAAACCTCGGTAAAAATTTTCGTCCTTCAAACTTTGGTATCATTCCAGTCAACGTCGAGGATAGAACCAGAAGCCCACGTTGTATTAGTGTGCTACCGGAGAGGTCAAATAAAAGGGCTAATTTAACAATTAAGATGAATGTGTAACACAAAATACGAACAGTTCACAATACATACCTTTAATAATTTAGATCACCTGTATCACTTCAAATTTAATAACTTACAAATACCACTAAATCGTTGCAATTTGAAACTCACAACAGACTCTAATAGAAAGCGTATCAAAATAGCCATTCAAACTACAATAAAGAGGCTTGAGAATATTTAACTTTGTTTTTGATTCCGCAATTAAGTTTAATCGTTTTCGTCTTGCTATCTTGCAACGCATTAATGTCCCTTTTTGCTGAACATTAGTACATATAATAAAACAGACTTTAACTAAAGTTTATATACAGGGTGATTTAGATCACACGTAACAGTAATTTATTAGGAAACTAATGAATTACAATTTTTGAGACAAAATATTTGTAACTGAAGTAAATGCGAACTTTCACTTGAGCTTTATTTCATTAATCAGTCCTAAAAGGAAGTAGGGTCAGTGGCGTATCACTTCAAAATTTCGGGGTCAAAAAGGGTACCATTTAATAGAGCTCTTCAAAACAAACAACTTTCATAGGAAAGATTTTTATTAATCCCCACTCTTTCAATGAGAAAACGACGAAAAGACAATGGGTGATTCAGACCACCCGTAAATCATTTGTTTCGGAAACTAATGCTTTACAATTTTCGAGACAAAATATTTGTAACTGAAGCACATGTGAACTTTCACTTTCATCAATCAGCCCTAGCAGGAAGTAGAGTCAGTGGCGTATCACTTTAAAATTTCAAATGGGAGTCGGTGTCAAATAGGGTACCATTTGATAGAGCTCTTCAAAACAAACAACTTTCATAGGAAACGTTTTTATCAGTAAATACTACTTTGTCATTGGAAGAAACGTACAAAAAGGCAATGCCATCAATATTGAAAAATGTTACAGGACGAAGATATAAAAAAAAACACAATTAATGTTGACAGATGTTACTGAAAGATTTGACAATGTCATTAATTTTTACAAATGTTCAAACTGTCTACCGTTCTGAGTAACACATACCCGTACTCTTCTTCTAATACTATCAGTGATTCCTAACACTTAGGCATGGTCAAGTGACTGGCTGGTCTCCCGGATTCGCTGTTTCATGTCATCTCTTGTTGTGGGACGATCTTGATAGACGATGTTTTTTGATCGTCCCCAAAGATAGAAATCCAAAGGGTTCAAGTCAGGAGATCGTGCTGGCCATGTCACAGGACCGCATCTCTCAAGGCATCACCCAGAAAAGAAGTGATATGTTGCGTCACGTGCCACCAAAGTGAAATGGGCTAGGCAACCATGCTTCTGCAGCCACATTATTGGTTGTGTTGCCAGTGGCACGTTTTCCGAAAGCTGGTTGAGGATGTTCTTCAGGAAGTTAGCCTACAGGACACCATTCAGAGCACCTTCAAAGAATGATTCGGTGTCCGAAGATGCCACACCAGACATTGACACTCCACTTATGCTGGTTGTCCACTTCTCTCAGTCAGAAAGGCTTAACTTGAGACCATTAGTGAGCATTATGGATATTGACATCCCCATTGCTCTTCAATGTCGCTTCATCTGTTCAAAGAATACTGCGATGAAACCGGTGGTTTTTGCCTGACAACCAATTGCAGAAAACCACACGACTCTACAAATCTTCTCCTTCAAGCTGCTGGTGCATATTGATATGGTAAGGATCATATTTACTGCCATTCAAAACCCCTCACACCGTTTTCTGACTAATGCTAGATTTCTTAGCAATTCTCCTGGTCGAGTCGTGAGGATTGACAAGAACGACAGCATTGATATCAGCTGATCTCTTGTTTTGCACAGGTCGTCTGATACGTATATTTTGAATATGGTTAGGTTGCAGCTGTCCAGTTGCTTGTACACGAGCAGCAAGACGCCTGAAACATTACAAGATTGACGATCACATTGCGGGTAACACTCTGTGTACAGACGCTTGGCAGCCCAGAAGTTTCTACGAGATTCGCCCATCAACAAATCAAAATCTTCCTGATTTGTGTAAACCATCATTGTTTGTAGTATATAGGAGGTATTTATAATCACTCTTAACTTTTAGGTACCTGAACTTATTTTATTAGGCAGAAAAGTAATTGCAAAACTTGAAAAATGTACATACAGTAATTATGTATGTACATAGAAAACAAAACACTTCCTTCTTATTGTACATTATTGGGCAGGGCCACTTGAGCTTATTACCTGACCAAGTGCAGTGTACATGTAAACCTGGCCGTACGTACTGTAGACATTGTATTGCGGTAAGTAAAAGAAACACTGCTAAGCGAGCAAAGGGGAATGGGTAGTTTACTTGTATTTACCCCTTGACGGTGCTGCCGGCCAGCAGGTCTACACTCAGCCAGGTAATTGTACGTGTGTATTATGTCGACAATAAATGAACTGATCTTGTTTACATTTTCTTCTTGTAACATTTCTCAATATTAATGGAATTGTCTTTTCGTACGTTTTCTCATTGAAAGAATAGGAATCAATAAAAATGTTTCCCATGAATAGTTCTATCAAAGGTAATCTACTCTGTATTTGACAGGGACTCCTATTTGAAAATTTAAAATGATACGTTATTGACCGTACTTCCTGTTAGGCTTATTGATGAAATCAAGCTCAAGTGAAAGTTCACATGTAATGCTTTAATTACAAATAATTTTGTCTCGAAAATTTTAATGCACTAGTTTCTAAAATAAATGACTGTTACGGATGGTCTGAATCATTCTGTATAAACCGAGAGAGGTCCAAACCTGTGGAGTAACGTCTAGCGCGTCTGGCCGCGAAACCATGTGGCATGGGTTCGATTCCCGGTCGGGGCAAGTTACTTGGTTGAGGTTTTTTCCAGGGTTTTCCCTCAAATCATTATGAGCAAATGCCTGATAGCCTTTGGTGTTGGACTCTGGAATCATTTAGCTGGTATTATCTCCGTCATCTCATTTAGATGCTAAATAACCTAGGATGTTTATAAAGCGTCGTAAAGTAACCTACTAAATTAAAAATTAAACTGGGAGAAAAAATCTCAAGGTATTTAGGCCTATCATGAAGAGAATTTTATAGTTACCTAAACTCTAGAAAGTTAACAACAAGAATGACAGGAAATACAAGTAAGTTTACATTTTGATGTCCTGGGATGAGTTAAATAAATTAATTTAAAGTAGACATTAAGTTTTAGTACCTGTTTAAGTTGTCAAAGTGGACATTCACAATACAAAGATGCACATAAAATTAACTTCAGTAATTTCATGGAATTTACGAAGCCATGGGACGGACGTTGCTAAATGGAAGTAAAAGAGGAACTCTATTAAAATTCTACACCGCAAGCCTTACAGTTTATTCTCACGATATGAATCGGAATGCTGGATCTTAACAGATGCATGTGGACTTGAGGTCAGCAGTCGACTGGCCCAGCCTTAGCCCTTCATGGGCTGTTGTGCCACTTGAGATTAGTTGTGTCGACGAAATGAAGTGGGAGGAATTATACAAAGTGCGGCAGAGAAATCGGACGATTTTCAAATGGAAATACAGTGATTCAGTAGTTATATCTATTAGAACAAATCTATTACTGTCAAAAAAACTGGCTATGTATGCCATTTTGTTGACATACATTTAGATTGTCTTGAAAATTATGTCCTTCAAATGGTGTCCATCTCTCTCTATGCACTCTTCAAGTCCTTCCCTGAAGTTGCGTGTCGCTCTTTCCAACATTTCGTCATCAATGTTGGCTATTTCCTGGGCAATGGCAATCTTCAGGTCATCAGTTGTTTGGGGCCTGTTTACGTACACTTTGGTCTTTAGGTAACCCGACATAAAGTAGTCGCAGAAGGTAAGGTCAGGCGAGCGGGCAGGCCAGGGAATGATGTTCCCTGGAAACATGCGGCGCACAACTGTCATTGAATTTTCTGCAGTATGAGCCGTGGCACCATCTTGCTGAAACCATACAATTTGTCTATCAATCTCACGTAGACGCCTACACATTTCTGGTTGAAGAAATGTCCTCAGCATTTCGACGTAGCATTCACTATTCACTGTCACAGTGTTCCCGTTCTCCTCAAAAAAATACGGGCCTATGACACAGTATCTAGACACAGCACACGAAACTGTAACCTTTGCACAGTGAAGCGAACGCTTGTGTACTTCGTTAAGATTTTCTGGGGCCCAGTATCTAAAGTTCTCCTTATTAACCTAACCATTTAAATGGAAATGTGCCTCGTCACTCATGGACATAAGAACTTCTTCAGCCAAAATTTCCACCATTCTCTCAGCGAATGTCCTGCGTTGGACATAGTTTTCCTCATTCAATTGCTGAATAATCATAAGTTTATCTGGATGAAACTTAAGATCTGGGTATAATCCAATAAACTGTTGCCAAGGCGAACTGTCATGGCAGACGCGCGCAAGGCTACTACGTAAATCAAATTAAGCATGTATGCATGGGAGCCAACACTACACTCCTTACCGATAGCGATGAGAGAAAAGCTGCCATCATGTATTTGAAAAGGTAATAAGTTGTAACTGTATTAAATCGTGGACGTAGTTTACAGACAGAACACCAGAGTCGCAATGTCACTATGCTTTCATCTCAAGATACCCGTACGGCAAAGAACTGTACAACAAACAAATTATTACCCGGGTTCGAACCCCGAATAAATGCAATTCCAAAAAATATGTACCAGTATGACAGATATGCAAATTGTTGCAAAACCAGATCATATAATCCCCAATGACAGGAAAGGAAATACACTGAGAGCACATAGAGTGGACTGAGAGGACAGAGAATGGACTGAAAGAACAGAGCGTAGACTGAGAGGACATAAAGTGGACTAAGAATTCAGACAGGGGAATATGAGTACAGAGAGAGTACTGGTTTGACTGTGAGTGAACTGAGAGGAAGCAGATGGGACTGAGAGGACAGAGTGGACTGAGTGCACATAGAGTGGACTGAGAGGACAGAGAGAGGACTCCAAGCTCAGAGAGGGGACTCAGTGGGCAGAAAATGGACTCAGAGGACAGAGTGGACTGAGAGGAACCATATTGGACTAAGATGAGAGAGAGAGAGTGGACAGAGAAGAAAGAGTAGACTGACAGGACTTAGAGTGGACTGAGAGGACATAGAGTAGAGTGACAATTCAGAGAGTGAACTAGTGGGACTGTGAGCGGACAGAGAAGAACCAGATAGGACTGAGAGGAGAGAGAGAGTGGGCTCAGAGCACATAGAGTGGACTAAGAGCACATAGAGTGGACTGAGAGGACATAGAGTGGACTGAGAGCATATAGAGTGGATTTAGAGCACATAGAGTGGACTGAGAGGATATAGAGTGGACTAAGAGGACATAGAGTGGACTGAGAGGACATAGAGTGGACTAGGAGGACATAGAGTGGACTAAAAGGACATAGAGTGGACTAAGAGGACAGAGAGTGGACTGAAAGGATATAGAATGGACTAAGAGTACATGGAGTGGCCTGAGACAACATTGAGTGGACTGAAAGAACATAGAGTGGACTCAGATGACAGAGAATGGACTAAGAGCACATAGAACAGACTGAGAGAACAGAGAGTGGACTGAGAGCACATAGAGGGGACTGAGAGGACATAGAGAGGACTAAGAGGACATAGAGTGGACTAAGAATTCAGACAGTGGAATATAAGTACAGACAGTGGACTGGGAGAACAGAGAGAGGCCTGGTTGGACTGTGAGTGGACTGAGAGAACCAGATAGGACAGAGATGAGAGAGAGTCGACTGAGAGGACACAGAGTGGACTGAGAGCACATACAGTTGACTGAGAGGACAAAGAGTGGACTGACAGGACATTGAGCGGACATAGAGCACATAGAGAGGACTGAGAGGACAAAGAGTGGACTTAGAGCACATAGAGTGGACTTAGAGCACATAGAGTTGACTGAGAGGACATAGAGTGGACTGAGAGCATATAGAGTGGATTTAGAGCACATAGAGTGGACTGAGAGGACACAGAGTGGACTAAGAGGACATAGAGTGGACTGAGAGGACATAGAGTGGACTAAGCGGACAGAGTGGACTAAGAGGACAGAGAGTGGACTAAGAGGACATAGAGTGGACTAAGAGGACATGGAGTGGACTGAGAGCACACAGAGTGGACTGAGATGACAGAGAATGGACAGAGAGCACATAGAGTGGACTGAGAGAACTGAGAGTGGACTGAGAGCACATAGAGTGGACTGAGAAAACATAGAGTGGACTTAGAGCACATAGAGTGGACTGAGAGGACAGAGAGTGGCCTTAGAGCACAAAGAGTGGACTGAGAGAACAGACAGTGGACTGAAAGGATATAGAGTGGACATAGAGGACATGAAGTGGACTGAGAGTACATAGAGTGGGCTGAGAGCACATAGAGTGGACTGAGATGACAGAATGGACTGAGAGTACATAGAGTGGACTGAGAAAACAGAGAGTGGACTGAGATCACATAGAGTGGACATAGAGCACATAGAGTCGACTTAGAGCACATTGAGTGGACTGAGAGGACATAGAGTGGACTTAGATTACGGAGAGTAGACTGAGAGTACAGAGAGTGGACTGAGAGGACATAGAATGGACTTAAAGCACACAGAGTGGACAGAGAGGACAGAGAGTAGACTGAGAGGACATTGAGTGGACTTAGAGCACATAGAGTGGACTTACACGACAGAGAGTGGACTGAGAAGACAGAGTGAACTGAGAGGACAGAGTGGACTGAGAGGACATAGAGTGGACTTAGAGGACAGAGAGTTGACTGAGAGTGGACTGACAAGACAGAGAGTGGACTGAGAGCACATAGAGTGGACTGAAAGGATATAGAGTGGACTAAGAGCACATAGAGAGGACTGAGAGGACAGAGAGCGGAATTGAGAGGACATAGAGTGGTGTAAGGGGTAATAGAGTGGACTTAGAGGACATAGAGTGGACTGAGAAGATGGAGTGGACTAAGAGGACATAGAGTGGACTGAGAAGACAGGGAGTGGACTGAGAGGACATAGAGTGGACTGAGAGGACATAGAGTGGACTGAGAAGACGGAATGGACTAAGAAACGCATAGAGTGGACTGAGAAGACAGGGAGTGGACTGAGAGGACATAGAGTGAACTGAGAAGACAGGGAGTGGACTGAGAAGACATAGAGTAGACTAAGAGGACATAGAGTGGACTGAGAAGACAGGGAGTGGACTGAGACGACATAGAGTGGACTGAGAATACAGTGATTGGACTGAGAGTACATAGAGTGGATTGAGAAGACAGCGAGTGGACTCAAAGGTCATAGAGTGGACTGAGAAGGCAGGGAGTGGACTGAGAGGACATAGAGTGGACTGAGAAGACAGGGATTGGACTGAGAGGATTTAGAGTGGACTAAGTAGACGGGGAGTCGACTGGGAGGACATGGAGTGGACTGAGGGGACATAAAGTGGACTGAGAAGACATGGAGTGAACTGAGAAAACACAGAGTGGACTGAGAGGACATAGAGTGGACTGAGAACACAGGGAGGGGACTGAGAGGACAGAGTGGACTGAGAAGACAGGGAGTGGACTCAGAGGACATAGAGTGGACTCAGGAGACAGGGAGTGGACTGAGAGGACATAGAGTGGACAGAGAAGACAGGGAATGGACTGAGAGAATATAGAGTGGACTGAGATGACAGGGAGTGGTCTGAGAGAAGATAGAGTGGACTGAGAAGACAGGCAGTGGACTAAGAGGACATAGAGTGGACTGAGAAGACAGGGACTGGACTGAGAGGACATAGAATGGACTGAGAAAACAGGGAGTGGACTGAGAGGACGTAGAGTCGACTGAGAAGACAGGGAGTAGACTGAGAGGACATAGATTGGACTGAGAGTACATAGAGTGGACTGAGAAGACGGGGAGTGGACTCAAAGGACATAGAGTGGACTGCGAGGACATAGAGTGGACTGAGAAGACAGGGAGTGGACTCAAAGGACAGAGAGTGGACTGAGAAGACAGGGAGTGGAGTGAGAGGACATAGAGTGGACTGAGAAGACAGGGAGAGGACTGCGAGGACATAGAGTGGACTGAGAAGACAGGGAGTGGACTGAGAGGACATAGAGTGGACTGAGAGGACATAGAGTGGACTGAGAGGACATAGAGTGGACTGAGAAGACAGGCAGTGGACTAAGAGGACATGGATTGGACTGAGAAGTCAGGGAGTGGACTGAGTGGACATAGAGAGGACTGAGAAAGCAGGGAGTGGACTGAGAAGACAGGGAGTGGACTCAAAGGACATAGAGTGGACTGAGAAGACAAGGAGTGGACAGGGAGGACATAGAGTGGACT
Organism: Periplaneta americana; assembly: GCF_040183065.1. Classification (NCBI taxonomy): domain Eukaryota; kingdom Metazoa; phylum Arthropoda; class Insecta; order Blattodea; family Blattidae; genus Periplaneta; species Periplaneta americana. The sequence goes on from NC_091120.1 coordinate 120,708,368, forward strand.
GAGAAGACAAGGAGTGGACTGAGAGGACATAGAGTGGACTGAGAAGACGGCGAGAGGACTGCGAGGACATAGAGTGGACTAAAGGGACATAGAGTGGACTGAGAAGACAGGCAGTGGACTAAGAGGAAATGGATTGGACTGAGAAATCAGGGAGTGGACTGAGAGAACATAGAGTGGACTCAGATGACAGAGAATGGACTGAGAGCACATAGAACAGACTGAGAACAGAGAGTGGACTGAGAGCACATAGAGGGGACTGAGAGGACATAGAGAGGACTAAGAGGACATAGAGTGGACTAAGAATTCAGACAGTGGTATATAAGTACAGACAGTGGACTGGGAGAACAGAGAGAGGCCTGTCTGGACTGTGAGTGGACTGAGAGAACCAGATAGGACAGAGATGAGAGAGAGTCGACTGAGAGGACACAGAGTGGACTGAGAGGACATAGAGTGGACGTAGAGCACACAGAGTGGACAAAGAGGACAGAGAGTAGACTGAGAGGACATAGAGTGGACATAGAGCACATAGAGTGGACTTAGACGACAGAGAGCGGACCGAGAGGACGGAGAGTGGACTGAGAGGATAGAGAGTGGACAGAGAGCACAGAGAGTAGACTGAGATGACATAGAGTGGACGTATAGGACAGAGAGTTGACTGAGAGTGGACTGAGAGGACATAGAGTGGACTTAGAGCACATAGATTGGACTGAGAGGACATAGAGTGGACTGAGAGCATATAGAGTGGATTTAGAGCACATAGAGTTAACCGAGAGGACATAGAGTGGACAAAGAGGACATAGAGTGGACTAAGGGGACATAGAGAGGACTGAGAGGACAGAGAGTGGACTGAAAGAATTTAGAATGGACTATGAGTACATGTAGTGGCCTGAGACTACATTGAGTGGACTGAGAGCACATAGAGTGGACTCAGATGACAGAGAATGGACTGAGAGCACATATAGTGGACTGAGAGTACAGAGAGTGGACTGAGTGCACATAGAGTGGACTGAGAGGACATAGAGTGGACTTAGAGCACATAGAGTGGACTAAGAAGGCAGAGAGTGGACTTAGAGCCCATAGAGTGAACTGGGAGTACAGAGAGCACATAGAGTGGTCTGAGAGGACAGAGAGTGGACTGAGAGCACATACAGTGGACTGAGAGAACATAGAGTGGACTGATACCATATAGAGTGGATTGAGAGCACATAGAGTGGACTAAGAGGACAAAGAGTGGACTGAGAGGACAGAGAGTGGTGTCAGAGCACATAGAGTGGACTCAGAACACATAGAGTGGACCGAGAGAACATAGAGTGGACTGAGACCACATAGAGTGGACTGGGAGCACATAGAGCGGACTAAGAGGACAAAGAGTGCACTGAGAGGACAGAGAGTGCACTGAGAGGACATAGTGTGGACCGAGAGGACATAGAGTGGACCGAGAGGACAGCGAGTGGGCTTAGAGCACATAGACTGGACTGAGAGAACCGAGAGTGGACTGAGAGGACATAGAGTGAACTTAGAGGACATAGAGTGGACTGAGAGGACATAGAGTGGACTGAGAGGACATAGAGTGGACTGAGAGCATATATAGTGGACTTAGAGCACATAGAGTGGATTGAGAGGACATAGAGTGGACTGAGAGGACAGAGAGTAGACCGAGAGGACAGAGAGTGGACTGAGATGACATAGAGTGGTCTTAGAGCACACAGAGTGGACAGAGAGGACAGAGAGTAGACCGAGAGGACATAGAGTGGACTTAGAGCACATAGATTGGACATAGACGACAGAGAGTGGACTGAGAGGACAGAGAGTGGACTGAGAGGACATAGAGTGGACTTAGAGCACACAGAGTGGACAGAGAGGACAGAGAGTAGACCGGGAGGACATAGTGGACTTATAGCACATAGAGTGGACTTAGATGACAGAGAGTGGACTGAGAGGATAGAGAGGACAGAGAGTGGACAGAGAGGACATAGAGTGGACTTAGAGGACAGCGAGTTGACTGAGAGTGGACTGACAGGACCGAGAGTAGACAGAGTGCACATGGAGTGGACTGAAAATATATTTCTCCAAATGGCGGCTTCAACACTTGCAGACTTCTAACTCACGAGTACAGGCTGTAACAAAAGACACATTACAGTGCTTCCATTCCTCATGAGGTATAGAAATTCTTATACATTCAAAAATTTAAAATAGAAATATTATAGTTCAGACACATAATCTGATGACATTAATTCGTCTATTTAGGCACAGAAACTTAATCATATAGAAAAGCCAAAAACATATTTTGAATAATTTACTATTTTCTGACGTTAATAAAAATAGAACAGAGTTCAGGCAAGTTTGGGGGGCAGAGACCCCCAGGCCCCTCCCCCATAACTCCACCTATGCCTGTCCTATGTCACAGAGTTGCCAAATTGCGTGAAAACTAGCGGTTTGGTGTACTTCATCTCTCTTAGCCCCAAATATTTTCCTAAGAACCTTATTCTCAAACACCCTTAATCTCTGTTCCTCTCTCAAAGTGAGAGTCCAAGTTTCACAACCATACAGAACAACCGGTAATATAACTGTTTTATAAATTCTAACTTTCAGATTTTTGGACAGCAGACTGGATGATAAGACCTTCTCAACCGAATAATAACACGCATTTCCCATATTTATTCTGCGTTTAATTTCCTCCCGAGTGTAATTTATATTTGTTACTGTTGCTCTAAGATATTTGAATTTTTCCACCTCTTCGAAAGATGAATCTCCAATTTTTATAGTTCCTTTTCGTACAATATTCTGGTCACGAGACATAATCATATACTTAGTCTTTTCGGGATTTACTTCCAACCCTATCACTTTACTTGCTTCAACTAGAATTTCCGCGTTTTCCCTAATCGTTTGTGGATTTTCTCCTAGCATATTCACGTCATCCGCTTAGACAAGAAGCAGATATAACCCATTCAACTCCAAACCCTGTCTATTATCCTGAATTTTCCTAATGGCATATTCTAGAGCGAAGTTAAAAAGTAAATGTGATAGTGGATCTTCCCGCTTTAGCCCGCAGTGAATTGGAAAAGCATCAAATAGACGGAAGCATCTATACGGACTCTGCTGTATGTTTCACTGAGACACATTTTAATTAATCGAACTAGTTTCTTGGGAATACCAAATTCAATAAGAATATTATATAAAACTTCTCTCTTAACCGAGTCATACGCCTTTTTGAAATCTATGAATAACTGATGTACTGTACCCTTATACTCCCATTTTTTCTCCAATATCTGTCGAATACAGAAAATCTGGTCATTAGTCTATATATTACGCCTAAAACCACACTGATGATCCCCAATAATTTCATCTACATATGGAGTTATTCTTCTCAAAAGGATATTCGACAAAATTTTGTACGACGTCAATTAAAGGGATATTCCTCGAAAGTTACTACAGTTAGTCTTGTCCCCCTTCTTAAAAATAGGCACGATTATGGACTCCTTCCATTGTTCTGGTACAATTTCCTTTTCCCAAATTGCAAGTACAAGTTTATAAATTTCGTTAGATAATGCCCTTCCACCCTCTTGTATTAATTCTGCTGGAATTTGATCAATACCTGGAGACTTGTACTTTTTCAGATTTCCTATCGCAATTTCGACTTCAGAAAGTGTGGGTTCCGGTATAAATGGCTCAGCAGTTTGTATTTGAATTTCGTCCTGATCATTTCTATTTGGCCTATGTGTATTTAGTAGTTGCCCAAAATAGTTTTTCCATCTGTTCAGGATTGAATGAGAGTCTGCAAGTAAGTCACCTTTCTCATCCTTGATCACGTTTACCCTTGCCTGATATCCGTTTAAATTCCTTTATACCCTTATATAAATCTCGAATGTTTTTATTCTTACTATTTGTTTCTACCTCATTCAGTTTTTCCTTCAAGTAATCTCTCTTTTTATTCCTAAGTGTACGACTTGCTTCCCGTCTTTCATTGAAATAATTATCTCTATTCTCCACAATTGGATCCTGTAAGAATTTCAATTTTGCCTGTTTCCTTCTATCTACTACAATGCACCAATCTTCATCAAACCATGGTTTCTTTTTCTTAGTTTCATGATAACCTATGCTCTGCTCAGCTGCAATTTTGATATTATCTCGGATATTCGCTAATATGTTTTCGCGGGATATCAGCCGAGTTATGATTTTGGAATGCTCCAAGCTTCTTCCCTGAAGATGGCTGCAGAGATAGCAGTCGAAATCTTGGAGCATTCCAAAATCTTAACTCGGCTGATATCCCGCGAAAACATATTAGCGAACCAACGCAGAGAAAGCCTCAAATCATACATCTCGGATATTGTCCCACACGCTATTAACATCTCACTCTTCCTCAGCTTCGTCAGCAGTTGCTAAAGCATCAAACCTATTTGAAATTTCAACCTGATAACGTTGCTTAGTTTCCTCGTCCTTTAATTTGAAAAATTTGAATCTACTAATATTAGCTTGTTGCTCTACTCGCTTGGCTTTCTCTTAATTCTCCAATTACCAAATAATGGTCACAATTACAGTCTGCCCTCCTGAAAGTTCGAATGTCTACTATACTAGTGTGCCTTCTTTTATCTACCAAGATGTGATCTATCTGGTTATGTGTCATTCCGCCTGGAGAAGTCCACATATATTTATGTATAGCCTTATGGGGAAATGTTGTACTCTTGACTATTATATTTTTTGATGTGGCAAAGTTGACTAACCTAACTCCATTGTCATTACTACTTACGTGCAGGCTCTCTTTTCCAATTGTTGGTTTAAAAATATCCTCCCGTCCTACTTAAGCATTGAAATCCCGCAGATAGTTTTTATTAATACATTTCAGAGCTTCGTCGCTAAAAGAACAAGCTCGTTTTGCTCATGAGGAAGATTAGCAAAGTAAGGTCTTAAATTAAATTAATACCACCCTAATACTTAGATGCAGTGCAAGTAGTAAATTCCGTATATAGGAAATAATTAGTTCGTGAGTTTTGGCAAGGAAAACTTGTAGTTGAACAGATTCTTAACTGTATTATTCCCTATAGAGTTCAAATCGTGTGTGGGACAAATTGACTGGTTGACGATTTTTCCAGGGTTTTCCCTCACCCTTTTAGAGCAGATGCTGGGTATGTTACAATTTTTCAAAATCGAGTTTTAATGGAATAATGCTCTGTATAGTCTTACACAGCTATAACAGAAATTATTTTTCAATTTCAGTATCAGAGGCGCTTCTACACAAGTCACAACCATGAATTTCTTGCTAGGAACAACGGTCTATACCATTAGTCACATCTAGCAAAAGCGTATAGTATTGTAGGGCAGGGTTTAGTAGATGCTTCTGAGAGAGATGTTGAGGGACTGGGAGACCGTAACTCTCGACCTATGAGTGCGATATGCCGAGCTGAGATAACAGGTAACATTCAGTAGGGTATATCATCCGTTGAAAAACATTGCCGCTCCATAGTCTGTAAAGAACCTTTTTAAATCTCTGCCCCTATGCAAGATCACAGTTTGCGTTTAGAAGGAAGAGAGATAGCAAAATGTTATGTTTTATACTATACTAAAAGCATGAGATATCTGTGGAAGCTATTACAGGATCGAAGACTCATTCGAGGACGACCGAACATTATTGATTTGCGTTGCAAGAATATGACAAAAGTTAAACGCTTTAGAGCAGAGCAAAGACAAATTGTCTCTATGAGTCTTCGATAGACACCGATTGGAATTTCCAAAAATTGGTGGCAGAAAAGATAAGATGTTAGAAGGAAACAAGTCAAAAAGGCTAATAATAGTAGATATAGGTTTCGAAACTGATTTCTTGATGGTGGTCTCCTCAATTATAAAGGTGGCTCAACTACTGGTGACTACCACCAAGAAATGAATTCCTCCAGCTTAGAGAAATGGTTGAGAGAGCAAGTAACTCCAAACTTGCCACCTGCCTCTGTAACAGTGCGAGTCATCTATGGACGAAATAATTCGAGTAAGTGCAGATGGTATGATGCTAGTGATAGTGATGATGGCGGTGGTGGTAGTGGAATGAAAGTCCTAGTGCTAGTGATAACTCTGTCTTAGCTATGCCTTTGGAGTGAAAAACACATGGTTTTATGTGACAATAATAACATATACAAGTTAGACTATGTATATAATTATATAAACTGAGTGTAGTATAAGCAGTAATATGTGCTGTTGTTAGGAAGCCAGGAGGAGAATAGCAATGGCAAAAGAAGATTTAATACATTAATGAGCAACTTCAGCCGACCTATGAAAAACGAAGAGGAAGAGACTAGTAATGTGCTTTGTGTGGGGTGTGGCATTCTGTCAGGCTTAAACATGGACATTACGACGAAGTGAATTGATGAGACCAGAAGCATTTAAAATACGGATATGGAGAACAATGGAGCGTGTGAAATGGACAGACAGAATAATAAATGAAGCTGTGTTGGAAAGAGTGGGTGAAAGAATAATGCTGAAACTGATCAAGAAGAGAAAAAAAAATTGGCTGTGTCTCTGCCTGAGAAGAAACTGTCTACTAAAGAATGCACTGGAACGAATAGTGACACTCCACACAAAGCACTTCACTAGTCCCTTCCTTAGTTCTCTCTCCAGAGGTCCACAGAAGATGCTCCTCTTCCTATTAAAAGCTTCCTTTGCCATTGCTATTCTCCTTTGCACTTCTTGGCAGAAGCACTATGAATATATATATATATATATATATATATATATATATATATATATATATATACACACACATTCATAGCGTTCTGTCCAAGGGTAGGTCTTTCAATGCACACCCAGCATTCTACAGTCTTTCCTATTTTCTGCTTTCCTCTTTGTCTCCTCTTATGATCCATATAATATATAACTTTCAAGAATGTAATAATTGGCATTTAACTACTAATCCACACAATACTCAACTTCGATAGTCTATGTCTATATTCGTAATTTACATATGCTCAACGTTCAAGAACGTCGTAAGGAATGTGTGCAGTACACAACACTAGGGAATGAGCTTATTATCATAAATAAAGACTTGCTACTACATTCATACAGTGGAATCTTGTTCTCCTTATCAGGATTATAAAATACTTGTGCTGCTTATGTATATAGAGCAAATGTTTTTCGTACGCTAGTAGCAGCTTTTGTACATGTTAATATAACTCGCTTATCGCGATTACGTCATCAGGAATACGGAGTCCAGCTCGCTACCAAACGTGGCCCTACACGAGGTACTTTACAAGTGCACACTAATATTTTGCAGTTTCAGTACCGCAGGCCACAATACAAAACTATTCCTTTCTAAGCGAGGGGAGAGTTATGTACAGTAAAAAGGCAAAGGTATCCCAGGTATCCCTGTAACATGCCATGAAGGCACTTGGGCGGGGGGCATGGAGGTAGAGCCACATGCTTTCCATGACCTCGGCAATAGAATGAGGTGGTGAGGTCGGCACCACGCTCTGACCGCCTTTTACCCACGGGAAAAACACGGTCCTCAATTTTATAGGAGGCTGAGGGAAATACTTCTGTCACCAGCTAGGATCGAAAACCGGACTTTCCAGTCCGTTGTCACCTGCTCTACCAAATGAGCTACATACAGAACTATTGGACTGATTAGTGATATATTTCAAAAGCAGTGTGCCGTAAAAATGTTGGGACACCGTATGTACTCATATACCACTCTCAGTCCAATCTATGCGCTCTCAGCCCACTCTATGTGCTCTCAGTCCACTCTATGTCCTCTCAGTCTACTCTCTGTCCACTCTGTGTGCTCTAAGTCCACTCTATGTCCTCTCAGTCTACTCTCTGTCCTGTCAGTCCACACTCAGTCAACTCTCTGTCCTCTAAGTCCACTCCATGTCCTCTCGGTCCACACTCTGTCCTCTCAGTCTACTCTCTGTCCTCTCAGTCCACTCTATGTGCTCTAAGTCCACTCTATATGCTCTCAGTCCACTCTATGTCCTCCCAGTCCACTCTATGATCTCTAAGTCCACTCTATGACCTCTCAGTCCACTCTCAGTTCTCTCAGTCCAATCTATGTGCTCTAAGTCCCCTCTGTCCACTCTATGTGATCTAAGTCCTCTCTCTGTCCTCTCAGTCCACTCTATGCGCTCTAAGTCCACTCTCTGTCCTCTCAGTCCACTCTATGTGCTCTAAGTCCACTCTATGTCCTCTCAGTCCACTCTATGTGCTCTCGGTCCACTCTCTGTTCCCTCAGTCCACTCTATGTGCTCTCTGTCAATTCTCTGTCATCTCAGTCCACTCTGTGTGCTCTCAGTCCACTCAATGCCCTCTTAGTCCACTCTATGTCCTCTGAGTCCACTCCCTGTCTTCTCAGTCCACTATGTCCTCTCAGTCCCCTCCCTGTGTTCTCAGTCCACTCTATGTCCTCTCAGTCCACTCTATGTTTTCTCAGTCCACTCCATGTCTTCTCAGTCCACTCTATGTCCTCTCAGTCCACTCCATGTCCTCTCAGTCCACTCCCCGTCTTCTCAGTCCACTCTAAATCCTCTCAGTCCAGTCCCTGTCTTCTCAGTCCACTCAATGTCCTCTCAGTCTACTCCCTGACCTCTCAGTCCACTCTATGTCCTCTCAGTCCACGCCCTGACTTCTCAGTCCACTCTATGTCCTCTGAGTCCACTCCCTGTCTTCTCAATCCACTCTATGTCTTCTCAGTCCACTCTGTGTCCTCTCAGTCCACTCTATGTCCTCTCAGTCCACTCGCTGTCTTCTCAGTCCACTCTATGCCCTCTTAGTCCACTCCCTGTGTTATCAGTCCACTCTATGTCCTCTCAGTCCACTCCCTGTCTTCTCAGTCCACTCTATGTGTTTCTTAGTCCACTCCGTCTCCTCAGTCCATTCTATGTCCTCTCAGTCCACTCAATGTCCTCTGAGTCCACTCCCTGTCTTCTCAGTTCACTCTATGTCCTCTCAGTCCACTCTATGTCCTCTCAGTCCATTCCCTGTCTTCTCAGTCCACTCTATGTCCTCTTAGTCCACTCCGTCTTCTCAGTCCACTCTATGTCCTCTCAGTACACTCTATGACCCCTTAGACCACTCTATGTCCTCTCAATCCACTCTCCGTCCTCTCAGTCCTCTCTATGTCCTCTTAGTCCACTCAATATTCTTTCAGTCCACTCTATGTGCTCTCAGTCCACTCTCTGTCCTGTCAGTCCACTCTCAGTCAACTCTCTGTCCTCTAAGTCCACTCTATGTCCTCTCAGTCCACTCTATGTCCTCTCAGTCCACTCTCTGTCTTCTCAGTCCACTCTCTGTCCTCTCAGTCCACCCTCTGTCGTCTAAGTCCACTTTATGTGCTCTAAGTCCAGTCAGTGTCCTCTCAGTCTACTCTCTGTCCTCTCTGTCTACTCTGTGTGCTTTAAGTCCATTCTATGTCCTCTCAGTCCACTCTCTGTACTCTCAGTCTACTCTCTGTAATCTAAGTCCACTCTGTGTCCTCTCAGTCCACTCTATGTGCTCTAAGTCCACTCTATGTGCTCTATGTCCACTCTATGTGATCTCACTCCACTCTCTGTTCTCTCAGTCCACTCTATGTCCTCTTAGTCCACTCTCTATCCTTTCAGTCCACTGTCTGTTCTCTCAGTCCACTGTCTGTTCTCTCAGTCCACTCTTTATGCTCTAAGTCCACTCTCTGTCCTCTCAGTCCATTCTATGTGCTCTCAGTCCACTCTCTGTTCTCTCAGTCCACTCTATGTACTCTCTATCCATTCTCTGTCATCTCAGTCCACTCTGTGTGCTTTCAGTCCACTCCATGCCCTCTTAGTCCACTCTATGTCCTCTTAGTCCACTCTCTGTCCTCTCAGTCCACTCTATGTCCGCTTAGTCCACTCTATATCTTCTCAGTCCACTCTATGTGCTCTAAATCCACTGTATGTACTCTCAGTCCACTCTATGTCCTCTCAGTCAACTCTATGTGCTCTAAGTCCACTCTATGTGCTCTAAGTCCACTCTTTTTCCTCTCAGTCCTCTCTATGTGCTCTAAGTCCGCTCTATGTCCTCTCAGTCCACTCTTTGTCCTCTCAGTCAACTGTATGTGCTCTCAGTCCACTCTGTGTTCTCTCAGTCGACTCTCTCTCATCTCTGTCCTATCTGGTTCTCTCAGTCCACTCACAGTCCAACCAGGCCTCTCTCTGTTCTCCCAGTCCACTGTCTGTACTGATATTCCACTGTCTGAATTCTTAGTCCACTCTATGTCCTCTTAGTCCACTCTATGTCCTCTCGGTCTACTCTATGTGCTCTCAGTCCACTCTCTGTTCTCTCAGTCTCTTCTATGTGCTCTCAGTCCATTCTCTGTCATCTGAGTCCACTCTATGTTCTCTCAGTCCACTCAATGTTGTCTCAGGCCACTCCATGTACTCTTAGTCCATTCTATATCCTTTCAGTCCACTCTGTGTCCTCTCAGTCCTCTCTATGTCCTTAGTCCACTCTATGTCCTCTCAGTCCTCTCTATGTCCTCTTAGTCCACTCTATGTCCTCTCAGTCCACTCTATGTGCTCTAAATCCACTCTATATGCTCTCAGTCCACTCTATGTCCTCTCAGTCCACTCTATGTGCTCTTAGTCCACTCTATGTGGTCTGAGCCCACTCTCTCTCTCCTCTCAGTCCTATCTGGTTCTTCTCTGTCCGCTCACAGTCCCACCAGTTCACTCTCTGAATTGTCACTCTACTCTATGTCCTCTCAGTCCACTCTATGTTCTGTCAGTCTACTCTTTCTTCTCCGTCCACTCTCTCTCTCTCATCTTAGTCCAATGTGGTTCCTCTCAGTCCACTCTCTGTCCTCTGAGTCCATTTTCTGCCCACTGAGTCCCCTCTCTGAGCTTGGAGTCCTCTCTCTGTCCTGTCAGTCCACTCTATGTGCACTCAGTCCACTCTCTGTCCTCTCAGTCCCATCTGCTTCCTCTCAGTTCACTCACAGTCAAACCAGTACTCTCTCTGTACTCATATTCCCCTGTCTGAATTCTTAGTCCACTTTATGTCCTCTCAGTCTACGCTCTGTTCTTTCAGTCCATTCTCTGTCCTCTCAGTCCACTCTATGTGCTCTCAGTGTATTTCCTTTCCTGTCATTGGGGATTATATGATCTGGTTTTGCAACAATTTGCATATCTGTCATACTCATACATATTTTTTGGAATTGCATTTATTCGGGGTTCGAACCCGGGTAATAATTTGTTTGTTGTACAGTTCTTTGCCGTACGGGTATCTTGAGCTGAAAGCATAGTGTCATTGCGACTCTGGTGTTCTGTCTGTAAACTACGTCCACGATTTAATACAGTTACAACTTATTACCTTTTCAAATACATGATGGCAGCTTTCTCTCATCGCTATTGGTAAGGAGTGTAGTGTTGGCTCCCATGCATACATGCTTAATTTGATTTACGTAGTAGCCTTGCGCGCGTCTGCCATGACAGTTTGCTTTGGCAACAGTTTATTGGATTATACCAAGATCTGAATGCAATATTCGGCACACAGAACATTCTGAAAGTCGCAGTGCTATAGCCTGCCGTCTAGCTGGTCGATGTGAACTCCTCGTAACAGCCACTCTTAGTCGCTCAATGTTATTTGGCGTTCGTACACTTTTAATGCGTCCTGGTGATTTCTTCTTGCACGCTGATGCTGATAATCGAAAGTTTTGTACTCATCTCATTATGGTATTGCGAGCAGGAACGGCTCCGTGGCGGCCAACATTAAATTGGAGACGAAAGGCATGCTGGGTTTTCACAACTGAATCACCATTCTTGAAAAATGTCTCGATAACGAAAGCATGATGCTCCATGATTACACAAAATGGCATAAAAAATGCTAACAAACGACGATCGATCGATATCCATAACCGCTCATTTTGTTCAGTAAACGGTCTTCTAAAACGGTCCGATTCCTTTGCCGCACCTTGTATTTTTTGCGTGCTGTAACTGGAAAGCGTCTAGAGCATAGATGGGAAAACGTGCCTCACTTGAGAATTAATGTCTCACAGCTGTTGTAATTAGAGATGGGTAAAAAATAACACAACAGTATTTTGGAACTGTTGCATAAATGAACAGTAGATCGGAACCTCCTGTTCCGAAATAACAGTGTTCCGACTCCGAGCTGCTCACTTGCCCAGCTGTTGCGGGCTCGCAGTACCGCGTTGCACAAGGTATTAGAGGTGGGGAAAAAATAACGTAACAGTTATTTTGGAACCGTTCCTTGTTTGGAACTGTTCCAAAAAGTAACAGCACCTTGGAATACTATGTTCCAAAATAACAGTGTTGCTCTGAGCTAGTACGAAATACTTGCGGTTATACAAATACCCGTTTCACTTTGGAACTACATTATGACAACGCCTGTTCCACAGAACGGAACATGTTTGGTACTATTCAAAGCAGTGACGCCAACTTTTGGAAAACAGTGCGTGGGCTCAAACATTTGACGAGCCTTAAAGTTAAATAAATCTCACAACGTGTCACAACACGATAAATTATTGGGTGGGCTCGGCTTCCACGAGCCCATATAAGTTGGCGCCACTGTTTGAAAGCAGAATTGCGAATCCTTTCGTCGTACTGAAAAAAATGTTGGAAACTAAAGTAAAAGATAAATAGTAAAGATACGAACATAGTCTTTAAAAAATGTACACATTACCTTGGAACTTATGTTAATTAAGTATAGGATTCTATCAAATAATATAATGCCTGTATTATAGTAACTACATTGTGAATTTTATCAAGGGAGATGAAAATGTATAGGTTATGTTTTATTTCCAAATATTTTACAGTTGTAGTTTCATTACCAATTCTTGAAATTAAATTAAAATGTGTTGAAACATGACTATTATTGAAGTTCTTTTGTTTAAAAAAAAGTACAACGGTAAATTTTCATATTTCATTACAATGAGTTTATTATTCTTCATGACGGTACATTATTAACATGAATTTTAGCACGGCCGAAATGATTATAGCTTTTATTTACGCATTTTTGGAGAAATTGAACACTACTGTGACCTTCAGCTAAGCAGAAGAGGAAGAATAGGTTAGGTTTTATTTACCACTGGGATCCATTTCGATTTCGTGACCAATTTACAAATAATTTAAAATTACATTACATTTCCTGCTTCAAACAAACCTGATCTACGAATTCAATTTAGCATTAGAAAAGATTTCATTTCCAGGAATTCTCATCTTCGACTCATTATGACATCGTACTGCATCACATGCCATACAGGGAAGTATGTGATCATTTAGCGTCCGTGCATGTTCCTAAATACCACTGTTACGTTACGTACTAGTAGTACGTGGCTCTTCCACTGTTACATTAAATACTCCTGTTACAAAAAATACTTGCTGTTACAAAAAATAACTCGCTATTACAAAAAATACTCGATGTTATGGAACTACATTATGAGTCAGGCCTGTTCCAAACCATCACTGTTACATTACATACTAGTAGTACTGTACCTGTTATACAAAATACTTGCTGTTACATAATATACTCGATGTTATGGAACACGGCCGACTTGATGCTCCCTTCGCTTTCAAAGATGAAGCGAAGCTAGCATCAAGTCGGCCGTGTATGGAACTACAATATGACAACCAAAGACGTTGACAACCGTTGCTGCTGTGTTATTAATTTATCGACTTTGTCACTAGATCTGGTTACTTTTAACAATTTTCAGGGACAAAATCAATACCACCTTTTAATCCTGAACTGGCGTCGTGCATAAATATAACGTAACTGGTTTCGTGGTGTCAATGCTGTCAGTATGACTTCTGGACTACATATATATAATATAAAAATTAATTTCTGATCCTACAGAATTTATCTGTTATGGTAACAACATGGAGTTAGGCCACAAAGGGAAAAACACTGGAGGAGGGATTCGATCCGGTGCTGTGGAGCGAACTTCGGCGTAGGCTAAATAATAAATGGTGGTACTGTTATTTTGGAACTGTTATTTGGAACCTAGTATTTTCATGGAACTGGATCAGTTGGAACTGTTACGAGAAAATAACTTTTCCCATCTCTACAAGATATGTTCCGACTCCGAGATAACAGTCGGAACGTCGGAGCTAGTTCCGATGAACCAATGACAGCTGCGGTTACACTGTCCTCGTTGTTCTTTATGTTGTACTTGGAACTTCGTTGGATGAAGTTGGTACTTGAAACTCTCACGTGGTTGGAGGGGGGCGCATGGAAATTGAAATCCTTGCGGTGGCGCGAACTTTAATATCAACATTTGTAAGACTGGCCAATCATCTGTAATGTTATAGTAAGTATTTAATAATCTGTAATATTCATTCCCGCTTCATAGTTTATTTCACCATTAGTTGACTAATTCTGTTTTATAAACATTCTACAAAGTCATAAAGTATGCATACTATTATTAATTCATTGATCAGCTGATTCTATACAAAGGTTAAAGTCGCAAATGGTAATGAGTGGTTTAGTTACAATGTCTGTATGTCGTTTGTTGAGGTTAAGTCTGACAAGCACAAGTTTTTGTGATATCTTCTCTGTTATCAAAGAACGACAAACATGTTGTAGCATTATTTGTTGGAAACATCCATATAAGTACTGATTTGGAGAGCGAGGTTTAATGCGAAGTTTAAATTACACTTTGGTAAAGATGCGATTCCAACATTTTACTAACCCACTGCGGGGTTTCCAGGTTTCAGTACTGCCAATATATATCTTTTTTATTATTTATGAAATTGTAATATTTATTATTATAATTATTATTATTATTATTATTATTATTATTATAACTGTGCATTAAGAAAAGTAAAAATAAAAATTAATGATTTGTTTTTTTTATTATGTAATAGAGAGAACAGAAATTACATACCATATGTTTTAAATGTTATGTTACTTTTTTTAGTTGGCTACCATGTCTTTATAACTTTATGTACGAAAACAAAGTGTTGTTTTCTGTCCTTGTAGTCAACAGCTGTTTAATTACTAACATTAAGCTTTTGAGTTCTGTCTGCATGCACATCAATTTTCCAAAATCGATTCGAATGCAGTGTCCGTGGATATCCAGAGTACCGCAATCGTTTGAGCCGGCAAATGCCGACAAATCCGCCATTGTTAGTCCAGCGCGCGCTGTGCAGTATACAGTTGCATAGGGAAAAAATGTAATTTAAATGCGAAAAAATACAATGCTACTGTGTTCAGAACTGTTCACAGAGAACTGAAAAAAGCGCACATTTGTTTTCTCTGTGACAAGGTGAAAGAAATAAGGAAAAAGGAAAGAAGTGACTATAAATATAAAAAGGAACGATCCGCTACCTAAGCGAGCATACATTGTGAGATTAATGAATGACTGTATTTTGATATTTATTTTTTCAAAATTTGGGCCCCAAAATATTTTTATAAAACTAATTTAGAATTTAAGTTGATTCAGCAATGATATTTCTACATAAAACAAATGAAAGTCACGTACCAATTACTATCAGTGTCAAATTTTTACCATCTTCTCCCTTTCAAATCAAGCATTTCTGAATTTAATCCTATTTGCTATTTGCAAGAATGACTTAATATATTTGTGAAGTTCTGAATTTATTCTTGAGACAAGATTGTATTGTTTGGCTTGATTAGAAAATACAAAGACCGTAGAAACTAGAAACCCTATTAAGGTTACACTGATGTGAAATTTCAATTTTCTACACTATTCTAAGTAGATATATGAAATTTTGTACTTTTAATTTGTAATTTTAAATTGTGCAAATTTAGGTTTTCAAAAATTGCTACTATTTTGGCCAGAATTTTTGTCTACATACTGTACGTGTCAGACCTTCAGAAACGAAACTTACTATACAATTTTCCTCTTTATTTTACTAAATAATAATTAAACATATTTAATGCACTAAAAGTATAAAAACAGAAAAATTCAACTCGAGCGTAAAAAAATTAATATTAAAAAATACCTCTTCTGGCTGATATGCATGGAATATATAATCAGGCAGTACATCTCACTTGACGATATGTGTCAGAGGAAGACAATTGTTTGTAAGTATCTGAAGTGTGATTAGTGGAATATGTAGCTAATCGGCGAAGTATGCATTGGAGGGGAAAAGAAACTTGCCACCCTACCCCATTATCTCCTGGCCTAGTTTTCTCATGAGTGACGCCTTATTGGTGATACTTATGAGGTTCAAATCTGTCTTCGGACAATTGACTAAACAACAAGAACAAAAAAAAAAAAAAAAAAAAATGAGTGTTAGGTATAATACTGATAGTAAGTTTTGTTAAGAACATATTCAAAAACCTCTACAAAAAATCATGCATGTAGTACAGAATCTGTAGAAAGAGTAGCATTTTTAGCAATGCAGAATTTACAGAAAATTAAAGTGGAGAAAATTGACTTCAAAAGTTTGGGATAATAATAATTAACCAGGTCTCTGTCTTTTTTATTTTCTAGGCATTTTGAAACGTATAGAACTATCATATTATATACAGAACTTATCCTTATATACACTACCATGCTGTGCACACCTAACCTACACTAGTAAATAAAGATGACTAAAAATTATGTAATCTTATGAAAACACTATAATAGATAAATATTATTTACAAATCACTATGGACTATAGACACTATTATAACACTAACAATAAAACTGTTAGAAACTTGGAAATATTTCTTGTATCACAAACAAAAACCAAGCATGGAAAACACGTTCTTATGGCTACTAGCAACAAGTGGAATTTTCCTTTAGATAAGAGTTATGCTCTCCTTTGTAACTGAATAGCTTTTAAAGGAAAGCAGCCTTTGAAGTAGGTATAACACCTGTTGGATTCTATGAAGAAATATTTCGAGAAGCCAAGAAGCTACACTGGCTCAATCGGAAATCTAATATAATAAATAATGTATGAAATATAGCGTAATTTCCAAAATGGTCACAGAATTCAGAGTGGAGGTCGTGGACGGAGAATTTAAATTAACAGTCAGAGCCCGCAGCCGTTTAAAATGTGACCCTAAACAGCTGATAGACCGGTCGTATGGTCATGAAAATTGGCAGAGGGCATCTTTAGATCATAAATGAATTTTTAAAGATAAAAACAAAGAAACGATTTTTTTTACCAAAAATGACAAAACCTCACGTCAATGTATCCTTGGGGACATTATACTGAAATTACTAATTTCCATATTTTTAAAGCTAAATTCACAAAATGTTTATCAGTACTATATCTGGTTGATAATAACACATGTACAAACTTTCGTCTCTCTCTATGATAAGTGGTTTGCACTTTATTAATAACTTAATTATATAGTGTATTGCTTTATACAAAAAGTCCCTTGCGTCACAATTTACATTACTTTTAATTGATATTCACTTATATGATTCTTTATATACATTGGAACAAACATTACTATTGGAATTTTCTGTACAGCGAATGGGTAAATTACTAGGAATTTTTATGACTATTAATTTTTTTATTTACTAAAAATTCTAGCAATTTACTTATTAATTTTACAGCAAAACCTTATAGTAAGCTTTGATTCCATGTATGTAAGGAGCCATGTAAGTGAAAATCACTTAAGAATAATGTCAATTGTAGTGCGACTTTTTATATAAAGCGGTTCAATATTTTAATAAAATAATTAATAAACTGCGAACCACGTATCATAGGCAGATGCAATTTTGTATACTTGTCACTAATAAGCAGATATACCAGAAATCAAAATTTGGTGAATCTAGCTTCGTAAGTATGGTAGTTATTAGCTCCACTGTTGTGAACTCTTAAAATTAATAAACTTCGAGAAATTTCAGTATAGTGTGCCCTTATATGCGGAAGCCGGAGAGTTTGCACGAGGAATGCAGTTGGAAATGTTTAGATTTATTGTTATTTTATTTGCAAAATTGTTGTTTTCATTTGTTACTTGTAATTTATTACGTTCATGCTGCTGTAATACCTATAACTGTGATGTTTAATGAAGGAGTGTATTGAACAATTAAATGCGTATTTATGCTGTAATAATTATACATTAATATGTTGACTGACAATAATATTCTATAATGTGAGAAGATCCTTTAGACGTTTTTGCCCCTCAAATTAAAAATATCTGAGTTTTACTTCAAATATTCCTATCCCTAGCGTGTTGAAAAGGACTAACAATGGCGGCCGACTCGGTGATTGCGCTACACTGTATATCCACGGACTCTGTTCGAATGTGCATTGCAGTGCCATCTATAGATAAGAATGTGTACTATGTCATGCCTATGAGTGCTCCAGTGTGAGCTGCATGGTGAAGAGGGAGGGTACTGTACCGTTCGTTTGAACGACTCAACGACTCCGACTCATCACCACTAGTGACTGTTATTTCTGAACTGTTATTTGGAACATAGTTTTTTTTCGGAACCGGAACCGTCGGAACTGTTCCGGGAAAAGAACAACTTCGCCCATCACTAGTTGTAATGCTTATCGATCTGTATGACGTAAGGGTCTTACTCCCCTTTCCCCTCTACTCGTAGCTCGTTGGTGTGGGCAGATTATATTTTCAGTTAACAGTGGCGGAATCATGGCTTATCAGAGTAGTGTGTACGAGCTGTAAACAACTCATGTGGAATGGGCAAAGTTCTTTTGCTGTTTAGAGGGGGAGAAACATACATTGTCTGTTAAGTTAAAAAATCGTAGTATCAGGTTTGACCGCGTAAATTATATGGTACATATTTTACGTATTTGTTTAACGTAATTTACGTTACGTCGAAAAACTAATTTTTACACGATTTTATACGCGGCGTAATAAATTATTTTCATTTTAATAAAATGCTATCACAATATAATTGGCAAGTAGGCCTATTTATTTTAAATAATTTTATTTATAATCACAGCGAGGAAAATAATTTGAGTGGTGAAATATAACGTACATACAAGACGTTAAGAAAAAGATTATAATATTTTGAAACGTAGCAGTAAGCCTATTTATAAAAACAAGAAAAAAGACTAATATACATGGGTACTAAAATAAATATTATTGAAGAAACAAGGACTGTGAAATTAGAATTTAGCAACGCCATGATTATCTTCTAATGTCTGCATTTTGCTTGTTTCCTATTGCAAGTCAGTATACTAAAGAGTAAATAGATGTGATATACCCAAAGAGAAACGAACAAAGAAGATAGGCTTACAGTAGGCTTACCTACTTATCTTGTTTCTTCAAAGATGTTAATTTTTAAGGGATATTTATTATACTTTTTATCTTGTTTGTATGAATTCTACCTCCTCTCAAAATATTACACCCTTTTTTCCTAACACCCTGCTGACTAGACTATCAGATTACAATATGATCATGAGGTGTCGCCCCTGGAAAAGTGTGCACAGAGAGTTCTCAAAAGGGCAATAGATTTTGTTCCCCCCCTCTCTTTTAATATTGGCCCTACGATGACAGCTGTTGGAACAAGTTACCTACAGTAGTTGAGGTTTTACTGGGATTTTCCCTCAACCCGTTAAGAGCAAATGCTGGGTAACTTTCGACATTTGACCCTGGATTCATTTCGCCGACATTATCACCTTCATCTATTTAGACGCTATATAATCATAGCAGTTGAAAAAACTTTGTAAAATTACCAATTAAAAAAATCGTCGGCAGCTTTGATGACTAATACGAGTAAACTCTGTTATATGTATCAGCGTGGCGATTAGCTAAGCAAAACGTGGAAACACTGTGCGGAGTCAGCGAATCGTTTCGTATGATAGAAAATATTATAACACTTGATATGAAGAACACGTATGAATTACCGCAAGTAACGGACGTTGATAGCCTGGGAACTCGAGTTAAAAATTATTTAACACTTTGTCTATTTAATTTGTTAGAGGAAGTTGTGATTTTATTACATTTTTTACATTTAAAACAAATTACACATTTTACGCTTCGTGTAGAAATTAATTTTATGCGCAACTTCCCACGTTTCCCTATTACGCACTAATAAATGTTACACGACATTATACCTTAAACACGCTGCATTAAAAGGTACGAGGAATTAAATGTTGTTTGTACGTATTATTTTTCAAGGAAATGTATATAAAAAAAAATCAAATGTGCGTAGAAAACAAAATATGATTTTCTGAAATATATTTAGGTCGAGAACGTGCAAATCTATCAAGTAATCTTGAAAAACGTCAGAATATTCAAGAAAATAAACGTGGACAACGTGATGGAATATTATTGGCTAGTGACGCAATTTATCGCCTGTTATTTAAATGAATTTAGGGACGGAGAAACAGTAAAGAGGTTTACGATTAAGGCTGCCGAATTAATTTGCCCAAATTGAATAAAAGTTTCCGAGAGTGTCACGCTTTCCTAATAATTCGCCACTGACACCTTAGCGATTACGATAAGGTGACGCAGGTCACAGCAGTTTATATTTCCCATCCTACGCTGCAGTCTGCCCTCCTAGTAAACAAACTATTTCAAATCGAGTGCCTCAGGTAACCGAAAATTGTGCCCATGTATGGTCTAGAGCAGCGTTTCTCAAAGCATGTTCCCCGGAACCCCGAGGTTCCATAAACAACTCTTAGGGGTTCTGCCAGTTCCTGATGTGAAATTATTTACTTTTTAATCTCTAGAATATAATGTTATAAAAACATGAAAAGGAATAAGAACATAACTATAATTGTTTATTCAGCCATTCTATTGGCAATTATCAGGACAACAATGGGTACTGTTTACGTCAATCCGATCACTAATGCACATTGTTGAAATAATAATAGGTGCGCTTAAAGTAACTTACGTGTCGGAAGCAAACACATTTTCCAACAATAATGCACAGATATAAATTGTATTATGGAATTAATTGAAAATTTTGTAAAGGATATTTTGCAGAGTTGTTTTGACGTTCCTTCAAGAAAGCACAGAAAACTTCTTCTGGAGAGGAAAGACCATTATTTTGAAGTTCAGGGAAAGATAAGTGTTAATTTTGTGTTTCAAAGTTTATTTAATAATATCAGAAAAAAGGTAAGGCCTAAAATGTTTTAAAGAAAAATTTTGCGAGTTTTGTCATCCCGTCTTCAAAGTTGTGCAAATAGAGGGCGAGACTGATCTTTGCGAGCTACGTCATCTTATTTTTAATACAGAGTGATACCGATCCTAACTCTACTTTTTTAATACTGTGGGTGGATTGTCGTTATTGAGATCCCCGCTGGACGCCATTTGAGGGTGAGTGGTTATTGTGACCACACGTTGGGCGCCATTTGAGGGTGGGTGCGTCTCGATGTTGCGTGAGATTCACTCAGGGTAGCCGAGGTACGGTTGTGGTATAGGTTGATGTCGGGAATAATACCAAGCCGGCTACTTAAATAAAAGGCAGCGTAAACTTCAAAACTATAAGTTTATTGTCCTATCCACTTGGTAAACCCTAGAAT
Source organism: Periplaneta americana (assembly GCF_040183065.1). Classification (NCBI taxonomy): domain Eukaryota; kingdom Metazoa; phylum Arthropoda; class Insecta; order Blattodea; family Blattidae; genus Periplaneta; species Periplaneta americana. Next base: position 120,729,715 of record NC_091120.1, read on the forward strand.
ATGTATTTCCGGCTGACATATAATTCAATCGTTGATCGCCTTTTGTATCGACTCTATGGCGGCTCTGAATAAGCTCTATCCGATGCTACAAATTCAATACTCTGTCCAGTACACTATGACACGAAGCGAAATAGTAGTCCTGTCGACACCAAACGAAGTAGTTATTCTGCCCTGTATGTAGGGCCGCCGACACGGTGTAAAGTTGTTTCGATGATCTCCGCTCCGAAGCGGAATAGTAGTCGTTGTCACCAAACGAAGTAGTTATTGTGCCCTGTATGTAGGGCCACCGACACGGTGCGAACTCGTTTTTATGATCTCCGCTCCGCGGCGGAATAGTAGTCGTCGTCTCCGCTCCCCGTCACCCTTATTTATAAAAACCTATCCTACGCTAAAACTAACTATCCTATTGGTTAAAAACTACGTCACTAACTGGCCTAAAATCTATTCCCTATTGGTCCAAAGTGACCTCATAAGCTGGACCAAGATCTCTTCTTATTGGGCGCGAAATATGTCATCTCTGAATTTAAACTTTGGATTTCCCATAACATCTAGTTAGTTTGTATATCTCACAAGAATACCCGTTCTTTGGAAAACCCAAGCTTGGCAGTATCTTTCCCACGGGTCCAGTCTAACTCCGGCTTTTATGCTTCATCGAGTCTATACGAAACCCCGCTCAAGGTGGCCCTAAATCTGTCCGATGCTGACAAGTGACGAAACACCTGTGTGAGGAAGCTAATTCTAACGAAGTCGCCAGAACATCCCCGCGAATACATGTAATAAAAATATGGAGATATCACTTCGCTAATAAATCGGTCTCTCCCTCTCCTAATTACTGCTTCAAATGCCCATCTACATAACCATTGGAAATTCCCGAAAGAGTTTCCAATGTTATGAGATGTCCCCGCTTTCTGCCTATAACTAGCCTCATAGTTCCCCCACGCGATCAGCCGGTAACACATTATTTACAATACAGTGAGATTATAATGTCACTACAAACAATTACAATAAATATTACATATATCTTCACAAGCCTTTCTATGTACACAACTCTCACACAATAAGCACAACAATGTACAATTTATATCCACATTTACATATGTACAATACCATTCATTCACATATTTACATTTATTTGTTAATTGATCAATTATACACTCTGCGTGCTTGGTTGTACCAGCCGCCCTGTACAGGTTCACCTAGCTGTACGCGTGAGACTAACCACCCTACTCTTTCTCATTCCTGCCTCCTAGCCTCTCCTGTTTGAAAGGCCGCAAGAGTTGCTTGTGGTACCTTCCAACAGGTTTACTTTTTCCCCTTTCTACCAATTCGAAAGTATGGTCTCCGTATTTACTTTTAATTTCGTAGGGCCCTTTGTACAGTAGCTCCCTTAGCAATACCAAATCGCCGAGTGAGGGCTCCCATTTGTGGCGATATCTTTTAACTTTACCGAGTCTATACTCAGCCTTTTTCCTGATTCGGTCGAAAGCTAGTTTACACAGTAGTTCATCACTAGGAGGCTCACCCTCCTGTATTGCCTGCGGCAAACTCTTTATCATAGGATCGGGATCGATCCCTAACATAAGTTTGATCGGAGCTATTCCGGTCGTTGGATTGATAGAGTGGTTCATGACTCTCTCAATCACCTCACATTGCCTAAACCAGTCCTTATGGTTTCGGTGACACAGAATACGGAGGTACAATGATATATCCCTAAGCGCTCTTTCGCAGGGATTACCGCTGGGAAAGTATGCGGAGCAATTGTATAGTTTCACGCCCGCATCTTCCAGCCTTTTGCAAAACACTTTCGATTTATGTACCGACACATTGTCACTGAGCACCGCTGTTACCGGGCCGTAAGTCGGTATGTAATCTCTAACCAGCTTGTCAGCACACAATTTACTAGAGATATTTCTTAAAGGGTAAATCTTTACAAATTTTGTGAAGACATCGTACGTAACAAATATGTACCTGTGTCCGAAGGACGATGTGGGCATTGGACCGTGTTCGTCCACTGCTACAAGTTCATTCTTTTTACCCCTGATAATGACCTGTGGTACATTGTCATACCTTACATTTAGAGGTTTCGCCCTCTGGCAGACCTCGCAACGAGATATTACCCTTCTAACCTTCTTTGACAGTTGCTTAATATAAAATGATTCTGACATAGTTAAAATGATCCTATCACTCCCAGAGTGACACATAGATAGGTGAAAGTTATTTATAAGTTCATTCTCCATACTCGCAGGTATGTATATCTTCCACTTCTGGATATCCCTACCGTGCAATTTATACAAGATACCAGAGCGCAATCCATACACTTCGTCTTTCACCTGTGAGATTTCTCTAGCTTTGTCCATTAAGGCCCTTATCGTGGAATCCTCCTGCTGCAAATCTGCAATTTTCCGAAATTTTCCCGTCAGAGCTCCATTCCTCGTGGAATCAATTTTCATCACGGCAATTTCATACGCGGGGGCGGTGATAGTTTCCGGTAGCCCCGATTTGGAATTCCAACGAGAGAGACAATCACCAAAGATATTGTCTGCCCCCGGAATATGTTTGATCGTCACATCATGAGCCAAAATTTCGTGCACATATCTAGATATTCTAGAGTTCGTCAATTTGCATCTACTCAGAAACGCTAGGCTTACATGGTCAGTAAATATGATGATCTGCCTATTAAAGATATACTGACGGAACTTCTGTAGTGCGAAGTACACAGCAGAAATCTCTAGTTCCGTGATTGATGCGTTACTTTCGGTACGCGACAGTCCCCTAGAAGCTGTGGCAATCACATGTCGCTTATTATCTTCATCCGTCTGACATAGAATTGCTCCATATCCATATGAAGACGCATCCGTATAAATCTGAAAAGGTAGGCTGTCGTTAGGCCTTTCCAACAGAATTGAGTCGGCAAAAAGCAGTTTCGTTCGATCGAATGCTTCCTGCTCTGCCGACCCCCACCTGAAGGGTGTATCCTTCTTCAATAATGCTCTGAGTGGGGCTACATGCTTAGCACAATTGACGAGAAACCGATTCTGGTATTGTAGGATACCTAGATACCTACGAACCTGTTTCCGGTTCCGCGGCGGCGGGATCCTCGAAATGCTCTGAATTCTCTCTTGGTCCGGTCTAATTCCGTCAGACGAAATTACGTAACCCAGGAAAACTGTCTCAACTTTAAAAAATGCTGTTTTCCCCAGCTTGACTGTCATACCAGCCTCTCTCAACTTAGTGAGTACAAAATCAATATCTCTAATGTGCCTATCAACATTATTGCCAAATATAAGAAAATCGTCAATGTACTGTGCCAGAAAACCTTTCGTCGAATCACCAAAAATTATGTCAAGTGCCCTTAGTAGCGCAGATCCAGAACTCGCGATGCCGAATGGGCATCGGGTATACTGATAAACTTTCCCGTTATGTAGGAACGCTGTGAATTTTCTAGAGTCCTCGTCCAGCGGAATCTGCCAATACGAACTGGTCAAGTCTAAACTAGTGAATATAGAACAGTCACTGATACGGCCTAACAAAGTGTCCACTGACTCCGTCCTGAAATTATCTTTAACTGAAAACGAGTTAACGTGTCGGGCATCGATCGTTACTCTTAAGCTTCCATTGGGCTTCCTAACCCAGCACAATGCATTTACGTAAGGCGAGTCCGATACTTCTATAACTCCGTCTTTTAACATATCATTTATGACTTCGTCTGCCTGATCCCTTAAAGATAGGGGGATGGGTCTACATTTATGCCGAAATTCCTCCATTCCTACCACCTTAATTTTGTGTGTATACAATCTACACAGACCCGGCGCGTCTGAAAAGACATTTAAATGGCTACCTACAACATCCATTAAGCGTTTTCTTTCACTCTCACTCAGGCCGTGTGCCTGGCTAACTTTATCTCTCACTATTTCGAAAGTATCTGTCTTCCTATTGTTATACGCGTCTACCTGCCTAAGATCGCCCGGCGAAATCTCATTACAATATCTGGCCCTACCGCTAACGAGATTACGTCCTATTTGTCTCGCCTGGACTAATTCGCCGATACACAACTCGCATTCTCCGCAGCCTACTTGACACACTCCCCTAGTTACCTCGTTACCTTCCCACGGATTAACCTCTATAATTACATTCTTACAAATTTTGAGGTGCTCTACAAAAAATAACTCTTCCTGTAATTCTATCTCTCCCGCGGTTCTCTCATCTAACTCAGCTCGAGCGTTATTGCTACTGAATGGGACATGGCCTACACTGCCGTTACCTGCCGTAACCCCTAGTCTGTTTTCCCTGAAATCTAATAGCGCGTGCCATTCATAAAAGCTTTCTACTCCAATAATGATGTCGGTAGTCAACCTTTGTATCACAAGAAAAATAGCATTTAATTTCACGTCTCCGCACTCTAACTCGAACCATACTTGACATTTTACCTTTTCCTTCTTCTTGCTCAGGGCGCCTGCACAGTACAGTGAACATATGGGTAACGTTTGCAGTTTTATCCCTGAATCCCTAACCTTTTGAAAAAATTCCAAGCTGCATACGTTATTTGTGGAGCCCGAGTCCAACAACACACAACACTTTATCCCAAATATTTTAGCATCTATATAAGGCAATACATAAGTCCCATTATTTTCTAACTCTGGGTTAGTAATCTCGCTCTGTCTCTTTACGCTTACCGCGTTGGTGGATTCTTTTGATAGTGACTTATTGCACTTAGCTACAGAAATCTCCGAACCCTTGAGACTTCTGTCTAGCAGTTTCCCGAGTGTGATGCAGTCGGTTCCACTGCTACCTCGTCTCTATTTCTACAATTTATAGGCTCCCGGTCCATATTCATTCTGACCGGACTTTGCTGACGTCCGTTCATGTCTCTATTCCTACTTTGTCCCACATTACACTGTGTAGGGGGCCTATTGCACCCTTGTGAGGCCATTTCTTGTAGGACGTCTCGCCTATCTCTCTCCTGCTCCTGTCTCCTCCAATCACCTCGATTTTGCGGTCCCCTGCTAAAATTAGGCTGCCAGAATCCCTGTCTGTAATTTCTGTTCCTAAGCCAGTGTGGTTGGGTTCTAAACCTATTATTTCCATTTTCTTGTCTTCCCGTGTACCATCGTATGTGGTTAACCCTACGCACGGGACCAACACCTCCTCTATCGTTTCTCATCCTGTTATGACTACTCTGGTTATTCCTAATATTATTGTACGGGCCCCCAAAGGGCGGGTCACTCCTTCTCTCCCTGTTGGGACCATTCCCTCCGTTCTGACCATGATGGTATCGACTATATGCATTGTTGGGGCTCCTGTCCCCACCCCAGCTACTCTGATTTTGGGCTCCTGTCCTTGGGGATGAAAAGGCCGTACTTGCCCCCTTCCCCGCTTTCTGGTCGGTGAGGCTTGAACCCTTTCCTTTGCCCTGTTCATAATCTGCCTGTCCACTACATTCATAGTGCGTGGCGTCCGAACCATCCAGCGCCATCAATAAATCTATTGTTTCCCCGAAGTCTCGGGGCCCTGCTACGATCAGATTATATCTTATGTTCTCGGGATACTGCGAAATCACAGTTTGGATCAGCTCTGAATCCGGTATTGGCGGATTGAGGCTTTTCCCTTTCTTAACAATTTCAAGAAAATAGTCTATCATAGAGACGCCTCTTCCCGCGTCAAACCTGCTCTGATTAATTTCCTTCCTAATTCTTTGTTGTTGTCTTTGTCCCCAGTATCTCTCCGAAAATTTTTCTCTGAATTCCTCATAAGTGACATTATCCCCTAGGGCCACTAGCGCCCAGTTGAGTGGTCGGCTCTTTAGGCTCTTTCGTACGACAGTCATTTTTAAGTCATCCGGCACCCCTCTTACTCTAAAGTACGTTTCTAGCTCACTTATGTAGTTACGCGGGTTTGAAAATTCAACCTCATCAAAAATAGGGTAACCAATCTCATTCAAAATGTGAGTGGGGTACTGGGGACGGCCTAAATATGCCTTGTCGTTTACATTTATCAACTCACTACGCACATCATCCCGTGAGGTCTGACATTCCTCACCAACACTATTGTTAACATGTCTTACATTTATGTTGCTACCTGATGCCGGGCTCTCACTTGTGCCCTCTTGTCTAGAAACTGCACGGTCCGAGCTGCTATGTCCGCTTAAATTTGCGGGACTACCCCCATTTAGTACGTCGTTTATTGAGTTTAGTTTACTTCTTAATTCTTCCAAACATTCGTTATCCGCCCTTTCTTTATTCTTTATGGCTCGCTTGAGACCGTCCACTTCCTGATCCATCTCACCTATTTTCTCTTCCACCGAATTCTGAATTTCCCGAACCTTTTCCACTATCGTTTCCTCCACAGCTGATTTTAGATCGCCATTCTCTCTGGTAGCGCTATCTCTAACTCTAACTTCTAAATCCTTCATACTTTCTGACATCCTATCCATAGCTATCTTCAATTGGTTCTCCATTCCGATCCCATTCTCGGTTAATTTCCCCTCTAGCTTCTCTATTTTGTCCTCCATCTTGTTTCCTCTTTCCGCTAATTTTGCAATATGATCTCTAATCTCTCTCGAACTTTCCCCCAATCTATTTTCCATCTGTTTTATTTGTTCTCTACTTTCCCTCAGAATCTGCTCTCTACTTTCCCTCGAGTTATTCTCTAATTTAGTTTCCATTGTTTCATTTGTTCTCTACTTTCCCTTGAATTGTTGTCTAATTTATTTTCCATTTGCTTTATTTGTTCTTTACTTTCCCTTGAATTGTTGTCTAATTTATTTTCCATTTGCTTTATTTGTTCTTTACTTTCCCTTGAATTGTTGTCTAATTTATTTTCCATTTGCTTTATTTGTTCTTTACTTTCCCTTGAGCTATTTTCCATGAATTGTCTCATCTGCTCCCATAACTGTTCTAGCGTCATTTCCCCTTTGCCACTTTCTCTCCTCTGTTGCTTTTCCACCGATCGCTCTCCCTCTATTTCCTGTCCTGCGTTACTCTCGACCTCCTCTCTGATTTCCATAATTTCCTCGTCCTTCCTTTGCTCCATGGTTCCCTTGTTTCTATTTCCTCGTCTTTCTCGTATTTTCCTAACTACCTTACTCCTATGGCTACGTAGTATCATCTATATGCTACTCTGTCATATATCCGACGCTCGCTTTCCCAATAATAATCTAACTAGGCCTGTATTTGCCCTCTGCTCACTTCCAACAAATTACGCAATACACTTATTTCACTCTTTCCCCCAAAATATCACACACAAAAAAAATACATATATATATACACCCAAAATATCACACCAGAAATTGAAACATATACACTTTATAATTATTCCCCCAAAATATCATATACATATATACACATTTATACGTCTTCTATTCATACTTGCCACAGCCTCTCCGAGTCGCCTTCTCTGGTGGTCCCCGTGTTGTCTTCTCTAGTGTTGTCGTGATGTCGCGATGGCTTGGTTCTGTTCCCGCCTTCCAGCGTCGTTCCTCGGCTATGCAGGGCTGAACTGATCCGTCCGGTCCTCCTCGTTGTTTGGTGCTGTGTTCGCACCCGGGGCCGGTCACTGGAACAGCTGTCTTCCTTCGGGCCCCACGTTGGAAAGCGCCATTTGTGGGTGGATTGTCGTTATTGAGATCCCCGCTGGACGCCATTTGAGGGTGAGTGGTTATTGTGACCACACGTTGGGCGCCATTTGAGGGTGGGTGCGTCTCGATGTTGCGTGAGATTCACTCAGGGTAGCCGAGGTACGGTTGTGGTATAGGTTGATGTCGGGAATAATACCAAGCCGGCTACTTAAATAAAAGGCAGCGTAAACTTCAAAACTATAAGTTTATTGTCCTATCCACTTGGTAAACCCTAGAATATGTATTTCCGGCTGACATATAATTCAATCGTTGATCGCCTTTTGTATCGACTCTATGGCGGCTCTGAATAAGCTCTATCCGATGCTACAAATTCAATACTCTGTCCAGTACACTATGACACGAAGCGAAATAGTAGTCCTGTCGACACCAAACGAAGTAGTTATTCTGCCCTGTATGTAGGGCCGCCGACACGGTGTAAAGTTGTTTCGATGATCTCCGCTCCGAAGCGGAATAGTAGTCGTTGTCACCAAACGAAGTAGTTATTGTGCCCTGTATGTAGGGCCACCGACACGGTGCGAACTCGTTTTTATGATCTCCGCTCCGCGGCGGAATAGTAGTCGTCGTCTCCGCTCCCCGTCACCCTTATTTATAAAAACCTATCCTACGCTAAAACTAACTATCCTATTGGTTAAAAACTACGTCACTAACTGGCCTAAAATCTATTCCCTATTGGTCCAAAGTGACCTCATAAGCTGGACCAAGATCTCTTCTTATTGGGCGCGAAATATGTCATCTCTGAATTTAAACTTTGGATTTCCCATAACATCTAGTTAGTTTGTATATCTCACAAGAATACCCGTTCTTTGGAAAACCCAAGCTTGGCAGTATCTTTCCCACGGGTCCAGTCTAACTCCGGCTTTTATGCTTCATCGAGTCTATACGAAACCCCGCTCAAGGTGGCCCTAAATCTGTCCGATGCTGACAAGTGACGAAACACCTGTGTGAGGAAGCTAATTCTAACGAAGTCGCCAGAACATCCCCGCGAATACATGTAATAAAAATATGGAGATATCACTTCGCTAATAAATCGGTCTCTCCCTCTCCTAATTACTGCTTCAATACAGAGTGACACCGAATCATGGATCGGTGGCTTAAAACAGGATCATTAAAACAATCAAAATCCAAGTGTGGCATTACAACTTCAACTATCCCTAAAAGTATCTGGGTCTAATGAAGGAGAAATGGAAACACCAGGTTTACAAAGTAGCTGCTCATCATCTGAAAATATGAAAGAGCCAACATCCAAAACACAACATGAACCTGTAATTAAAAAACGTAAATATGAGAATTACTTAGCCATGGGTTTCATGAATGCTGAAAATTGCCCTGAATGTTTAATATGTGGCAGAAGTTTACCTAATAGTTTGATGGCACCTTCAAAATGACGTCGCCATTTTCAAACAAACCATGCTCAGTTTCATGACAAGAATATTGATTTCTTTGATAGGAAATTCACAAAGGCATATTTTATTGTAAGCTACAGAGTGGCTCAGGCAGGTGAGTCCCACATAGTAGTCGAAAAATTAATGAAACCCTGCGCGATTGACATGGTTAAGTGACAAGGAAGAATTAAACTGTCGGCTCAGACCATGTCAATTTGCACTACAGATAGATGAGTCAAGTGATGTAGCAGATCTGGCAGTTGTACTAGTGTTCGTTCATTACCATTATGAAGATGCTATTGAAGATATGCTATTCTGTAAACCGCTGCCAGCTGCTGTCTGAAATTTTCAGACTTGTTAGTGAGTACTTGGAAGAAAATCATATACCCTGGAACAGTTGTGTTCATATCTGCACAGATGGTGCAAAGGCAATGATTGGAAAAACAGTTGGTGCAGTATCGCGCATAAAGTCACTTGCAAAAAATTGCAAAAGAAATCATTGTATTTTGCACAGTCAAGCTTTGGCCACCTCAAAAATGCCACTTACTTACTGACTTTTAAGGAACCCGGAGGTTCCTTGCCGTCCTCACATAAGCCCGCCATTGGTCCCTATCCTGAGCAAGATTAATCCATTCTCTATCATCATATCCCACCTCCCTCAAATCCATTTTAATATTATCTTCCCACTTACGTTTCGACCTCCCTAAAGGTCTTTTTCCCTCCGGCCTCCCAATTAACACTCTATATGCATTTCTGGATTCGCCCATATGTGCTACATGCCCTGCCCATCTCAAACGTCTGGATTTAATGTTCCTAATTATGTCAGGTGAAGAATACAATGCGTGCTGTTCTGTGTTGTGTAACTTTCTCCATTCTCCTGTAACTTCATCCCTCTTAGCCCCAAATATTTTCCTAAGCACCTTATTCTCAAACACCCTTAGCCTATGTTCCTCTCTCAAAGTGAGAGTCCAAGTTTTACAACCATAAAGAACAACCGGTAATATAACTGTTTTATAAATTCTAACTTTCAGATTTTTTGACAGCAGACTGGATGATAAAACTTCTCAATCGAATAATAACAGGCATTTCCCATATTTATTCTGTATTTAATTTCCTCCCGAGTATCATTTATATTTCTTACTGTTACTGCAAGATATTTGAACTTCTCCACTTCTTCAAAAGATAAATTTCCAATTTTTATATTTCCATTTCGTACAATATTCTCGTCATGAGACATAGGCCTAATCATATACTTTGTCTTTTCGGGATTTACTTCCAAACCTATATTTTTACTTGCTTCCAGTGAAATTCCCGTGTTTTCCCTAATCGTTTGTGGATTTTCTCCTAACATATTAAAAGATGACACTGTATCTCAAAAATGTTCTTAATGAAGCAGTAAAAATCGTTAATTTTGTCAAGTCCAGACCACTAAATTCAAGACTCTTCAAAATCATTTGTGAGGTCATAGGAAGCTTTCATAAATATCTGCTTTTACATACAGAAGTGAGATGGCTTTCTCGCGGAAAAAACTTTAAATAGACTCTTTGAACTTATGGCTGAGGTGATAGCTTTCTTCAATGATCACCATTTCGAGTTAGACGATTGTTTGAGTGACAAACAATGGCTCTTGAGACTTGCCTGTTTAGCTGACATTTTTGTCAAAATGAACGAAGCAAATGTGTTATTGCAGGGGGAAAATGCTAATCTATTCACTGCAGCAGATAAAATCAGGGCTTTCAAGAGAAAATTGCAGTTCTGGATGAGAAGTCCAGCAGACCGTTAATTTGAAAGATTTCCTCGAGGAGAACAAAGAAACTCTCGGAGAACTTGATGAAATCAATGAAGAATTTGTAAAGCATTTGGAGGATACGCGCCACACTGTAGAGCAGTATTTTCCGGAACAGGAGAGTGAAAACAATTCTCAAAACTTGTCGGTCAAAAATCCATTTGTCATCAAAGAAAACTTTCTTCCCTTGCGTCTGAAAAATATGAAGTATTACTGGAATTGACGTCTGATTCATCCCTGCAATCTCAGTTTAATAATCTCTCTGCGATGCATTTTTGGCACAGCCTGAGAAGAGAGTACCCAGTGTTATCAAAGAAAGCTATTGCAATTCTGCTTCCTTTTGTAAGTACTTACCTATGTGAAGCGGGTTTTCTGTGTGTATATGTCTATCAAAACTAAATACCGGAACAGACTGAATGCAAGTCCAGGCATGAGACTTCAGCTTTCCAGCATTAAACCCGATAGTAAAGAAATATGCAGGCGTAAACAACAAAAACACTCGTTACTGGTCTATTACAAACAGATGTTTTTTTCTGAAAAAAAATTAAGTACCTGAATTTTAGTGTGAATTACACAACAGTATTAACAATGCAAGTGGACTTAATTTCATTTATGATTGTTGTACTGATCTTTGTAACAGTAGCAAATAGATTTCAAAAACATTTATAATTTTTAAATACTAGTATGTATAATGTGTGAGTTCAGAAAACATGTTCAGTGTTAATGGTAAAAGTAAGCCAGGATTACTAATCTTTGTAATAACAGTAAATACAGTCCAACAACATTATTTATAATTTTTAAATATGCATAATATGTGACATCAATAAAAATGTGTAATGATAATGATAAAAATACATTTGGTAATTTAATATTGGTCTGCAATATACACACATCACTAATATTCCGTTGGGTTCCACAGTTTTATTTTGGGCTTAAAGGGGTTCCATGGATAGAAAAGTTTGGGAAACGCTGGTCTAGAGGATCTAAATCCTGACATACAAACAAGAGTCCAATTAAAAACACACGATAGAGACAATACATGACTATAAACGTCCTAAGTTGAACACATATAATGATGACAGAAATCACAAACACAATCCAATAGATCGGTTTAGTAGTGGATGCTCACATATATGACGAAAATAAAAGTTAAAAGAGCGAAGTTTTTAAGTGGAAACGGAACATAGAATTCCAGTGGTGCTGCTTTTCTTGATAATGATGACGACTATATTATAATTATCAGATACTTAAGTATTTAATGCAGATACTCGTAAAATTCATGCTTTAGTTCAGGAATAAAGATGTTAAGCGCAAAGGTCTAGCGGACAATCATATAGACATATAAACAGGCAAAGACATGCTAAAAATAACTTTTTGGTTATCATGTTTACTGAAAACTCGAATTCTCGTGAAAATCTTGAAAATGTTTTATTGCTGTATCACAATATTTATTTTTCTAGTTCTCTGTTACGAAATATTCTTCTGTATAAACTTCGTAATACGAGTAGCTATAATAACTAATTAACCACTGCACAGTGTACAGAAACACAAATCTAACTAGACAAAAGTAATAACTTCTCTGCATTCTAACGGATTGTTATGAAACTTTGTACAGACCCTATAGGTAGCATATATTGTTTATGTACAAACTCTGATTACATTTGTGTAAGAGAAACTACCCCTTTATAGGGGCTGGTTTTAGACAAAATTAATAACCAGGGAACGGATTTATATGGACTAAAAATATATGAAATATGTAAATATATATGTAGTTATTTTTACCAAAATATGGAATTAAATATGGATTTTTACCAAAATATGGAATTAAATATGGACTTAAAATTATAAAAAAATGACTATGTACGTTAAATATTGGTACATTTTAATCAAACTAAACAAAAAATATAATGGACGTACCTTATCTTCCAATGTAGTTTCAACAAAACACAATTTTTATTGTCTGTTACCATAACAATAGGTTACAAACATTTCTTTCAAGTGCTGAAAAGTGAATCTTCTTCTATTGTCTCTGAGGATAGATTTATACTGACTAAAAGAGCGTTCGACGTCACAAGAAGTAACTGGTACATAATTCAATTTCACAATGTCTGCTGGGGATAAGTCCAAGTTAATCTTCACTGTTGATTCACCACTCATCACAGCAACAACCTTTTGTAGTTCTTCATATCCAGGGTTTTTTGAAAGTACAGTGTCCACCTTAGCTCTTACTGCATCTGCAACTTTACCTCTACCACGATTCAGTTGTTCCACAGTACTATTTATAATTTCAAAACTTTCAGATAGTGAAAGGTGCCTATTTTGGAGACTTTTGAGCGTTTTTATGATGCATGAAAATGTATGCTGAATGTGAGCTAAGTCATTCTTCACACTTATGTCACAGGTAACTGTTTTCGCAGTATCAATTGAGACTGCATCTTCAGAGTCCAATGCAAGGAGAACATTGTTAATAGAGTCTATATGTTCGGCATAATATTCAACTGCTTCTAGCCATGTACCCCATCTAGTTAAAATTGGCTTTGGTGGCAATGGAATTTCAGGGTACATTTCTTTCAACACGTTAACTCTACTGGGAGCTTTGAGAAATACTTTTTTCACTGATGAAATCAACAAATCTACTTTAGGGAAATTGTCTCTGACCACTTCTGCCACACGATGAAATGCATGCGCCACACAAGTAAAATGAGTCAATTTAGGATATACAACAGATAATGCTTGTCCAGCTTTGACCATATAAGGGGCAGCATCGCTAATAAAGAATAACACATTATCGTACATAATACCCTTTGGCCACAGGATACCCATAGCTTCGTTGAACAGTTTAACTATAGTTTTGTTATTGCACTTTTCTAGAACATCACAATGTAAAAGAATTCGTTCAGAATATTGTTCACTTAACAAACCGATAACTACATTACCAACAAGTCTACCTTCTTTGTCGGGAGTCTCATCAATGGAAACCCAAATTGAACTATCTTTAATTTCATCTCTTATCTTCTGTATTGTCTCATCGTAGATGGATGGAGCATACGTCTTCCTAAGTGTTGACTCATCCGGGATTGTATGTTGAGTATATTTTTCAAGGAATTCCCTGAAGACCTTATTCTTTAGTTTGTAGAGAGGAATATCAGCAGAGATGAGAGAACGGCACAGGTCGATGTTAAACTCAGATCTTACATTCGATGTTGTTGGTTGTGTTAAAAACAATTGTCTCTGCTTGGAATTTAGTTGTTTGTTGGCCTGATGTTTACTAGTTGTAATGTGTTGTTGCACCAGGAACTTTTGTGTAGATGATACTGCACACTGACACAAATTACAAAATAATATTTTATTGTCAGTTGATAAACCATCTTCTTTAAATTCTGAAATGTAACTTGTTAGTTTTGATTTTAAATTGACTGAATGACGTACTTTTGGCATATTTACCGTCTTTATAGTATGATTTACAAAACTGAACCTATGTGTACTCTGACTGGCATTTAACTGTTGAGCTGCACAACTGAAGTCTGTTAAAAATTTTAAATTAAATTAATACAGTTTTGTAACTTACTTTCCCATTGTTGATAGGACTGCTAATTTTCAAATAACTCTGATGTTAAAGGGATTACTGAACATGTGTTTAAATCTCTATTGTTGAAATGTATTTTTAAAAGTTAATGGAATTTTGTTTTGTTTTATTGTTAAACCTAATATAATATGGACTGTTTTATATGAAATATGGAAAATATATGGAAATTAACGAAAATATGTACTAAACTCTAAAATATGGAAAAATATGGAAAATAAAAGTAGGATTTTTCAACCCTACACATTGTGAAACATAAAGATAATGCAAAATATAAATTATATTAGCTTTATAAGTAAATATGTATTTACATATAAATCCTTTCCCTGTTAATAACTTTTCTTCTAACAGATTTTTATGAAACATTGTGCGAAAGTTACAGGTTGCCTATATTTTTTGTATACAAACTATATTTACAGTTTCATAAAAGGAACCACCTCTTTATAGGGAGTGCATTTACACAAAATTAACTTCTCTCCTACATATCAGATTTTTATGAAACTTTGTACAGGACTTACAGGTAGCATAAATGTTTTGTGTACAAACTCTGATTACATCTGCATGCTACCTGTAGGCCTAAATGTTGTACAAAATTTCATAAAAATATATTTTATACGAGAGAGGTTATTAATTTTGTCTATATCACTACTCTTAAATGGGCAGTTCCTCTCATAGAAACGTAATCAAACCACAGTCTACTATATGCAGTCACGAAGCTTGGGGTGATTTTTTGCATTTCTCACGATAGTTGCTTGCCGCTTGGAGCACTGTGAGTACTAGGAACAATAGACTGTGTCACTGCCATCGTGATCTAATACAGGCCTTAAGGCAGACTATGTGACTCGCTTAACCCGATCACGAAGGGCGGCGTTTCAACCACATAAATTAATTGGAATGCATAAAGAGTAACATATATTTCTCTAAAATGTAGTGTAATTGCATTAATAAAATTTAAAACAATGATTAGGAGACACTTCAAACATAATACCTTGCGAGTTAAGGTGTAATATTATTTTTGGTGTGAAAATTACGTTGTTCGTATGTGTAATGCCTGCCATTATTTCGATTAAATATTGCGAAATTCTTGTACATTCATTTATGCATGATTCAATAATTTTCAGTTGCACCGCACGAATGTTTAGATATGTTGAAATTACAGGTTATGTTTACTGTACCAGTTGCCCATTTCTGTCTAATTTTAGTGGTCTCCAAATTCGCAATTATACATTATAATTAAAAATAATGTCAGGTATGACATCCGTCACATTCTATTTGTCTGTATTTTAATACTACAATTGAGTACTGAATTATTGTATTTATCTACTACCTAAGAGACGAAGTAACACAATCGTACGTACACTAATTTCATAGGAGTGTATGGTAAATTTTCTGTCTACAATTAAGGAAGGTAGATGTACTAAATCAAAATAGCTTCCATTCTAAACTTAAAGGAAGGTGAGCTTATAAAATATAATATATACTTTATGAAAATAATACATAAACTTTATGTATTTCACATTTAGTAATGAATGGAAGGAAGGTAGGTGTTAATTTTTTCAAAAGAATACAATATCGAAAGTACAATACATTTTATCGTCTGCTGGGGGAAGGGTATGTGATGAGGCGATAGTAGCGATCCTGGTGGTTAGCAACTATCTATGGATGCATATTTCAACTGTCTCTGTTTGCATATTTAGTAAGTACTGAGCTTCGTGACTGTATATACTAGACTGTGATCAAACTTTGTAGACAAAAATATATTCTACCTGCAACTTCCGTACAATGTTTCATAAAAATTTGTTAGATAAGAGATAAGTTATTAATTTTGTCAAAATGCAACCGCTATAAAGGAGTCGTTTTTCATGTACAAACGTAATAATTAGAGTTTGTACATAAACAATATGTACCGCCTATAAGGCCTGTATAAAGTTTCATAATAATCCTTTACAATACAGAGAAAATATTAATTTGTCCAACTACTAGATTTGCGTTCTGATCCACGGTTAGATAAAAATGTGTGCAATGTATTTTTAACGTGATGTTCGATGTCATGTGAATAATTAATTTTGCAGGCGTAAAACACTCACATAGTGATTAGAAATTTCCTTATTCCATGTTGCTTTTCTGCTATTAAGCCAAACATGGGACAGCTGCTGCCTTGTTACCATATACCCCACCACTGAAAAAAATTAATTACTGATAAATGATCAAGAACGCGCAAATTTTAAGACTAGGATTCAACATTCTAAATGATGCTGTTTTAAATAGTAAAAGGATTCTTGTAACCGAACGTGACAGGCTATACTAAAACTCACATTATATTTGGAGAACTTAAAAAAAATATATATTTTTTTCCATTGTAATATTTAAACACTACTGTAAGAAGAAAATTACTTTACAATCTTGAAATTGAAGTTCCATTAGTAAGAACATACCTAACTGAACGGATTCCATGTCTCAAAACACGATAAATCACTAACAATTGGTTCTCTCTCACGCACATAGTAAGCGTCTCTGACTACGACGGCACTGAAGACAGAAATGTTAGAAACAACTCATTGTTCATACCCTTCTAAAAATAGCTTGCCGCTGATAAAACAGTAAAAGCTAATCATCGTAACATTCTCCAAATGTTAAGGAACTTGAATTCATATTCACCTATGTCTAACTAAACAAGTCGAAATTTGATTTTTGTCTATAAGATTGGGAAAATTGCACACTGTACACCGGTGAGGGTAAAACTTAGGGGTTAACAAATCGGACTTGGGTTACAAGGCTACACTCAGAAGTTGGATTGAATCCTGCTAATTTTCTGATGATCCTTCAATTATAATGGCGAAAATCGGCAGAAAATATCAAACAACATTGATATTCCTGCCAGATAAGAGTGTACGCACTCATCAGAACACCAACTCCAGCTCGTCGAGGTAAACATGGCGTGACAACTGAACATCCCAACTTCTGACAAGTAATATTGCTGATAGATGTGTAAAGGTCGGGGTCATTTGCCAAAGAAGTACCTGTTACATTTTACTACATATTATTAATTCACCATATTGTTATTTGTCCTAGATAAATAGGCGTTCACTTTGTATATTTATATTATGTTAATATTTGCTTCTATGTTACTTTTGATTTAAGCCAGATGATGGCAATGACGCGAACGACTCCAGAAGGATACAGAGTATTGCTTTATCGCTTAACAGATTATGATTCAGGAAAATACAGTTTCATAGGAATGACTAAAGCATTCTTCATGTTCAATGATGTACGCCTGGCAGAAGATGGACTAGAACCAGGATATGTTATTGTGTTTGACTTGAAAGGCGCAACCTTGGGTCACTTGGCAAAAGTTACGCTTACAGCAGTACGGAAATGCATGATATATGTTCAGGTAAATATTATCTAATAATAATTATATATTTTCTGGCATGCAAAAGTGTTTAATCATAAGTTACAATATTACATGACTGTAAAATAGATATAAGAAAAATGTTGTAAATTAAATTTGTTCTTAAAGACTATAAAATAAATGTAGACCATGTATAAAATAAGTTTAATAGACATACTAAGTCAATTTTTATCCAAAACATAAGGTTGTGCTAGCAATTTAGTTAAGGGCCCATGATGATTCTTGATTCATTCAAATATAATATGTGTAAAGCTTTTTTGAGACATTACACTTACATTTAAACTTGGTGTCCTATATTACATATAATGAGTGAAGAGTTTCTGATGCACAAACTTGGGATACCTAGCAGTTTTTGAGAATAAATTTCAAGTGGAGACTGAAATGTATTAAAAGCCTGATCGACTGAATATATAGTGAGCGAGTGAGAGAGTAGATTAGTGAGTGACTGAGTGAGTGGGTGCGTGAGTGAGTGAGAGACTGATTGAGTGGAATGTAATTTGAAGTGTGTAACTGAGTGGGTGTGTGGTAGGATAGTTGGGTGAGTGAATGAGACAGACGATATCTTTTAATATCATCTCTCAAAGTGAATAATTTTTATCTTAAGCTTGTGGCTCAAAGCCAGAAATGTCAATAAACTACTACTATACGTTCCATCTCCAATAACTTTTCTAATAAACATTCACCAAAGGGAAAGATGGCTTTTAACAGAACTTTATGTAATTTCATTAGGGTAAGAAAAATTAACAGTTTTGTCAGCTTTTCTCCTTAAACTAAATTCTCTTGTTTTCTCTAAGGGTCGAAAGAATCATTCTGAGAAACAATTAAAAACATATAAAGGTATAGCCTACTGGCTCCGAAGAGCATAGTTTCTATTCCTAATACATGAAGAAAAATTATCCTATACATGTGTGAATAATAAAAGAAAATATGAAGTGTCATATTTAAATACACTACTGAGTTATCAAATAGGCTTTGTACTAGTCAATAATTCCTTGAACCTGCTACAATGTGGCGCTGATGTGTGTTACATCCTTCCTAGAATGAATTGCATGTAAAGCTTGCATGACAAATAATTTTTCGATGAATGCAGTTCTGTGAACAATAATAACTTAGGGCTATGTAAAGTTTGTTACAATTATAATGTTAAACTACATCGTGTCAATTATGGGCAGCAACTTAGAAAATACTCCACAACACCAAAACGTTTCTACATTCTCCACAATCCCTGTAACAGTAGCTTGTTTCTTCTTCTCTTTTTATTCCTGTAAAAGACGATCTTCGTGGTTGTAGAGTATAGGAGGATAGGAAGTTAACGCATCTCCATCGCAAGTCCTTCAATTTCGTATATCGTTTTCTTAGGAATGTTACCAGAAATGTTACCATCATTGGAAGAACATCGTCGTATTTATGAGATATTACTTATTTTCAAGGTAGATGTAAAGTAAAATGTCACAATTATATCATCGGGGTTCACAATACTTCAAGGGCCCAGAATCAGACTGTTCCAAGTCCATTTTACAATTTTTTTTTTTTTCAGGAGAGCTCCTGACATTCAAAGCTTCATGAAACAGTTTGGAATAGCTTCATAGCAACCTTATGGAGAGGAATATTTACAATTTTGTTCGATTCATGTATGCAGACAAGAACTGGAACACAATGAGAAACAGATTTCTTTCTGATAAAAAGTTGGACTTAGAACAATTTGGTTCTAAGTCATCGACTTGCAGTTCACGAAATTATTGACACAACTACGTACACCATTCTTTCAATGATTTATTTCAAATTGTATGAAAATTGTCCGTGAATATTGTTGTAATCTGTTTGTGTAATATTGATTATTCGAACTTAATATAATTATGAAATGTTTTACTTTATCTTCCAGGACTGCCATCCTGCGCGTTTGAAAGGTATCCATGTAATAAACACTGTCGCCTTTATTGATAAAATACTTGCCATAGTAAAGCCATTCATGAAAGATTCGCTTATGAGCATAGTAAGTATCAATGCGAGAATATTATTCCATTGTTGATATATTTAATCCTGAATAAAGTGCCAAATATCATTTATTGGTATAGAATAAACGGTGAATATGGACCTAACTCTTGAAATTACTCATTTTTTCAAGTCAAGATCCAATTCGCACTTTGTTGTACTTCAGAGTTGAAGTTTTCACAGCTAAAGTTCATTTAAATGATGACTTATGACTTAGGAAGTAGGTAGTTATGTACAGATCCAGAAACAATTTTGGCCACCAGAATTTTCCAAGTTCCAGTTATAACATACTGCACATGCTCAGTAAGCAAACAATTTGGTCTATGACCCAAATTTTGTTTCTGGGTCTATACAATTACAGAAACAAAAATAACCGATTTTGATGATTACATGTCTGGAGTTGAAGTATCTCTTTTTATAATATCCTTACACGTTGAAAACTAACCAGATATGACTATGCCATTAAATAGTTCATTTTGATAACACTAATGTTCCAACTGAATACAAACAATTAGTATGAAAAATATCCCTCGAAGCGAATAAAAGTCATCAAATAGATCCATGTTGGTTCAGACCTGTCTTCGGACAGTTGAATAAACAACAACAACAAAAACAGATATATATATATATATATATATATATATATATATATATATATATATATATAGGAATAGAGCGAATACAAAGGCAACAGCTTTCGTATGGATATTGCGAACCTTAGATCAGACCTCGCGAACTCATGTTTTTCCGTGCCCGTTGACAAGCCCAGTGCTTGCTGGCTTTATGAGAGCTGGTCCGTACACTTAGAAACATTTTGGCCAATTTTGCACCCTATATATTCAATGATTGTCCAAGTCCGACAGATAGTCTGTTTGGTATTCGTAAATCCGACGCTAACAGATAGGCTATCCTGCCTCAGCCCCTAAGACAGCCAGATTCCGTTTCGCGGACGAATAGCCTGATGAGCCCCAGGAGCCCCAAGCTCTTCCTATATCTGCATCGGAAACCCATACTACCCCCAGACTTCACTCCAGTCTATTTTTACTATTGTAGATGATAGATGAAATTAGGGGGAGGTGGAGAGAGTTGGTGGAAAGATAGCGGGAAATGGGAATACCTCGAGAAAAACCCTTTGCAACGTCTTCTTTGTCCACCATAAATTCCATCACGACCGCCGGGGATCGAACACGGGACACAGAAGCGG
Source organism: Periplaneta americana (assembly GCF_040183065.1). Classification (NCBI taxonomy): domain Eukaryota; kingdom Metazoa; phylum Arthropoda; class Insecta; order Blattodea; family Blattidae; genus Periplaneta; species Periplaneta americana. The sequence continues at coordinate 120,750,707 of NC_091120.1, forward strand.
CAAGTGCAGTGTTACATTCAACGCAGAGTAGTCACGATACGTGAATTGAATTGAATTGAAAGACAGGGAAAATGGGAGCAGAAATTTAAGAGACGCGTCCTCGCAAAGGAGGTTCGGGGCTGAAATAAACTCAGTATGTGAGCTCCAAGCCTGCTGGCCACTTGTTTCACTACGGGTTACACAGCTCCACTGAAGGAGCTCTAGAAAATTTTGAAGGGAAAAAGCCGAAAATGGACGTAACCTCTTAGGTACACATACCCAGGGGAAGGAGAATGCGATCGAAAATTGACCGCAGATGGAGAAATAAATGACGGAAGGTGTAGGCCTTCACATTGGAAGAAACTTTGTACTTCGCAGTGCAAGTGGAGTCGATAAAAATTCGCTCGTGTAACAAGTGTGATGTTCGATGGCTAAGGCAAGTGAAGGCCGTCGTAAGAAACGCTGCGAGTCTTAAATATGCAAATTGAAAGGTTCACTGTCCTTTTGCAGTGCGAGTAGAGATGAGTAACCTCGCTCATGTAACGGGTAGTATTTAAAAACTGAGCCAAGGCATTTATGTCAATAATTTGTCGCAGAATTTCGAGAAATTTAAGGGAAGGGCTCATCCCAACATTTGCCTTAGCACCTTAGGAAAACCACAGAAATACCTTAGGCAGGATGAGTTGTTGCAATTTAAGAGAACAGTCAATTGGCTATTAGGTACGAGGTCGACTGGATTATGATTTGAGTCCGTGTGTGTTGTCTCTATGTAGAGACCAGCCAATATGGTGATTCAATTAGAACGTGATCGGCGAGAGTGCACCAGTTATGAATATTGATTAAAGAATGCTGAACAAATACCTGTGTCGTGGGGAAGGGAATGCAGGTCCGTGACCCATTTCTTCTAGAGCTCATCCTGACATTTACTACGGACAAGGTTACTCCTTTATTTCAGTGTTGTGTGTACAGTTATATGCCGTATGGGTATGGGTCAGTTGCTTCCTATGTTCAGTTTTTACAGGTAGGCCTACATCCCCTTCCATTCGAGTAAGGGCCAAAGATAATAACAACCCAATTCCCTCCCGGTCACATTTTATTTAGAAATATAAACAACTCTCTTCCTTTCCGTTCTATAGCCCAATTTCCTTCCGGCCAATTATAATAAACATGTTCCAATACACATAAGATCACATTAGCATTCGAAAATATTGATCATATTGTATTGAATACAGTAATTTCAAATTCCGCAACAATTTCACATGGGTTAAAATTTAAAATTCAATTTAAAAGCTTAATCTCCTAAAACTAAGAAAGCATTTTCAAACGTAGCTTCTTAAAATGTAAGCTACACCATCTGAATACTAATGAACTGCCACAAAATTGCAGTATCATTGATTTCATATAATCTATAGCTTGAAGTCGAAATTGGGCAACAAATCATTCATTGCATTGGAACAGTTTTTTTTAGCCAGGATTGAACTAGCGAAAGTTTTAAGTACGAAGAGTAATAATAATTTAATATAAATAACGGTTTTAAATACGGTTTTCAGAAAACATTGAAATACAGGAATGGATATGTACCAGAAAGATTTGTAGCATTAATTTTATCTTAACGTCAATCCTAATTCTGTAAGTAGGACGGAAAATTGTACTTCAATTGAATAGATGGACTAGGACTACCAATTACCGGTGTTTACAATTTGAATCCGTTGGGGAATGGTGAATAACATCCGTGAATTTGATTTCTGATGGAAGGAATCGGACAAAACCGTGTTGTCTGTTATAGCAGAGTACACCACTTATATAAGAAAGAATTGCGCACAAACGTGCAATTTAGTTTGGTATGAGTTACTTCTCTTTACTATATTCCACCAGTGACTTCGTTCTATTCACACATTTACTAAAATGATATTTTGGACACACTTCGTTGCACAGTTTGCACACGCATTCCAGGGAAGGTTCGTGGTACTCTGATCTTCTGCACAGTTTGTGGTGAAAACCGTGAACTGCTAGCCTTGTTATGGCGCTTCGTAACTTGTTGTTCGGCCCTGTCCAGTTGCGGTTGATCATCGCGTCCGTTCCATAGAATTCACTTTCTATTTCCGCCTTCTTCTCTTGCATGACCGTGCGTAGTCGAAGTTCTGCTGCGGTAGATGGCAGCATGAGTCTGCTTCGTAGTTCCTCTATTAGGAAGGGTTCTCGCGCGAGTTCGTACGCCATTCTGGAGGGTAAATATTTTGAGATTCCCAGTGCTGCTTTTAAGAACCTTGCTTTGACGTTCTCCATGGTCTTGAGGTCATTGTAGTTTAGCCGGGTCCATGTGATGTCCAGTCCATATGACAGTATAGGGAGTATCTTGGCATAGAAAAGCTGCATGGCTATTGAGAGTGCTAGTTGGGTAATGTCTGTTATGTCGTGGATAGCTATTACTGCGGCCGTTGCTCGTTCTTGAGTGTGGATTCTGAAGGATTTTGCTGTCGTCTGTATCGTTACACCGAGGTATTTAAATGCATTTGTAATTCGCAGGGGTCGATTTTGTATCCAGATTGTGTCACTTTTTGCTATTCTTCCTCCCTTTCTGAATACCATTTGGACAGTTTTCGACTGGTTTATGAGCAGACCGTTTTCGTCAGCCCAAGCTGAAAGGTTGTTCATGGAGACCTGTAGCTCTCTTATGTTGGTAGATCCGAGCACCATGTCGTCTGCGTACATGTACATCACTGTTGAGGGAGCCTGTGTCTGTATTACGTCCGCTGTCATGACGTTGAAAAGGAGCGGGCTTAGAGGGTCTCCCTGTGGTAGCCCTCTAGTTTGGCAGACTTCCTTGGACTTCTGGACTGTATCGTCTATTTGAATGAAGTTTTGCGCTAATATATTGTGGACCAGGTTGAGGACGTGTTTGTCCAGACCTTGCATGTTGTTCAGCTTGTCCATTAGCCGCTGCCTGTTTACACTGTCGAATGCTTTGCAGTAGTCTATGAAGACCGCGTAGAACTTCTGCTTCGGTACTCTCAGGGCCTCTTCGACATCTCCGAGGAGGGCTGTCACTGCTTGAAGGGTCGAGCGCCCCTTCCGGAAACCAAATTGTTGATCGGGGATTTGTGGTTCCAATACTTTTGTTAGCCTGGTAGCTAGGATGTTGGTGAGCAGCTTAAGGGGGTTATTTTCCAGTGCTATCCCCCTGTAGGAGTTTGAGTCTGTTGTCGGGCCTTTCCCTTTGTACAACATTTTCAGGGTGGCGTGTCTAAATGAGTGTGGAATTTCTCCGGTTTTTAGACATTTATTGTAGAGTTCTACCCAAGTGTCTATCAGTATTGTGCTGGTGTCCTTTATGAATTCGTTGAAGATTCAGTCCGGACCGGCTGCTTTGTCCTTTTTGAGTTTTACAATTGCAGTGGTTAACTCCTGTGCTGTGATTGGTTGGGATGGCGCTGCTTGGGCGGGATCTATTTTCATGTAGGCTTGTTCTTCCCCGTTTGGGTTTAGGATTGTCTGGAAATGGTTCTGTCAGGAGTTTAGAGAGTGGTTTGAACTCCTCCTCTTTAACGCGACGAAAGGATCCGTTCTTGCGGCTTCTGCTGTCTCCCGCCCTTTTCTTTCCGTGTACTCGTCTTTCTTCTGCTTTATGAGTGATTTGAAATCACGCCTGGCTTCAGCATAGTAAGCAAAGTCCTGAGGGCTATTTGTTGCTCTTGCCAGGTGTAGTGCTTTCAGAGTGCGATTTCTTTGGCAGTGGCATTGAGCGTCGAACCAACGTTTGGCTTTTCTCTATGACGCTTGTGATGTTGCCGAGCTGATGAGAGTTTCAATTTTCTCCATTGCTTCCGTTAGCTCGTTGTTGTGTATGTCTTTCCTGATTGACTCGATTTCCAAGGCCGACTCTTCCAGTACCTTGGTGTTTATTCTTCTGGATGTTTTTGGACTTTGGTGTTTTATTTTGTGGGCTGTGAGAGGGTGGATCTTGAACGTGGTGACCACCGGGAGGTGTTTTCTGAGTGGGGTCAGTGTTGATGTGGCGAGAACCTCTTGTCTTTGTACTTCTATGTCGTTTCCTCTTACAAATACCAGGTCTATTGTACTGCTGCTGTTTGGGGCGATGTATGTTTTCTCTTGAGCCTTTTTTATGAGCGTGAAGCCTTCTTCTTCTAGTGTTTCTGTTAATATCCTGGTTCTAGAGTTGTTTTTATCTAATTTGCAATTGAAGTCGCCGGCTAATATAATTCTTCCATTTGGTGCAGTACTTTTGATGGAGTTCATCGTTGTGTCCATGACTTGTGCGATATTAGTTTGAGGCCTGAAGTAGAGGCCTATGATTGTGACTAAGTTGGTCTTCATGATTACTACGTTTTCCTCTGTCTCTTCAAAGATTTTTTGGCCTATTCTGAGGCTGGTGTAACAGGATACTCCTCCTGAGGGCCTGCCCTCCGCTGTCTGTATTGCTGGTGCGTGGGTGGCGTATTTTCCTGAGATGTCGACAGGCTCCTTCGCAAGGGTTTCTGTAAGGACTACAATGTCGTAATTTTGTAAAATGTTTTCCGGGACGATGCTCATTACGTTTCTTTGGCCTTCTATGTTCCACAGAAACATGGTCCATTGCGCTCTTCCACTGTCTTGTCTATTTCGTGGCATGATGTGGGTTCTAATCGAGGCGTGCTCCCCCGCGTCTCCGAAAGAAACGAAAGCGCCTCACATTTATCCCTGCTGGCCAAAACTCATCCTTGTTCACCGTCTCCAGGGTGTTGAATGGAATTCCTACTTTGAACGCCTTGGTGCTGCCTCTGGTTGGTAGTTCCTCGCATATAATTTCTTCGGCGATTCCCTTCCTACTTAGAAAGTTCTTCACTGACTCGGGTGTTGATTCCTGTCTCAGCCTTCCCACGAAGAGCCAGGCCTTTCTCTCTGCTGCCTTTAGGATGTTGTCTTCCGTTCCGGTGCCTGTCAGCGTACCCGAGCTTCTAGGTTGTTGCTGTCTCCTCCTGGGTCTTGCTTCCGTCCATGATTCTTCATCGCTGATCTGCATTTTGTCTTGGGCGTCATTTTCGATTTCAGTTGTGGTCCTCTTGTGTCCCTCTCTTGTTAATGGCGGGAACTCTTCCTTTTCCGCAATGATATGGTGTGTTGTCTCTACTATCCTCTCCTTTTGCTCCGTCATCACCGGTGGTCTTGGTGCTGGTGGTTTCAGCTTCTGTGTCGCGTTTTAATTTTCATCTCAATTGTCGCGTTTAGCCTGTTTTGTAGGAAGTCGGTCAGGCTCTCGACTTTTTGCGTTAGCTTCTGAATTACGCGGTTGTTGTTTGTTATCTCGTGGTTTTTTGTCAGTAGCTGTCAGAGTACACCACTTATCGAATGCTGTGCTGATTTTGTGACACCACTGATGCAACATAACGCAAATTGGTGGGATCCCGCGATTCAGCGAAATGGAGCAGACTTTCGACTGTAACATTCAATCTAGACTGATAGGAGGACATTCTTTTATAGAATGTAATATTGCGGCAAAATACTTATAATATAAATATGGTAAGGAAATGTAATCTTTATCGCATTATTGCAACCATTAAACGGAGAGTTTGAAGTATAATTTCCAGACGTAACAAAATTGAGAAAGGAGTTTCAAATGTTCGTAACGCAAATTTCTGTGGTTTATCACGATGTGCACAACGAACTACTATAATAATTACAAGTTATTAATTTACAGAATTATATTATTTTAGTTTATTTAAAAGTAATTAAGTAATATAAAATTACAAAAGACTTCGTAAAAGTTACAATTATTTACATAAAAATTAGTTAAAATTATTTTGAATATATTCTTGTACTGTGTAAAATCTTCTAATTTGGTTTCAAAAACTCTACAATTATCAATATTTCTAATATTAAGTGGAATTTTATTAACAAGTTTCACACCCACAACTAAATGGCTATTACAAACTTTGACTAATCTGCATTTGGAAACAATTGTGTAATGGTTATTTCTAGTCGCATGAGAATGCACCGTATAACAAGAAACATATTCATGTAAATGTTCATATATGTACAGCTGTCAAAAGAAAAAGTGGCCGCTCTCCTGAAACAAAGTTCCCTTCGGGTATCTTTGCTACAATTCGGAGACAGGCAATGTTACATGTTGTTGGACCACGTTGCCTGATATCTACAGTTATAATTGAAGTATTTTGTGTGTTATTCGATAGCATAATGGTAGCTTTCAGGCCTCTTATTCATGAGGTCCTGCGTTCGACTACAACCTCGTGCTTTTTATGTCCTTTTTTGTTCTGTTTTTGAGAGAGACAAACTAGACATAATGGCTCCTTTCTCTTTTATGATTATTTTAGTAATTAACATCAGGTTCATTAATATATTATGCCATGACTTTATCATTATCATTATGATATTGTGGCTGCAAATAGGAAAGAAAAAAGATTTTATTCCAATAAAATATCTTTCGTGGCATAAACATAACAAATTTACTGGCGTCGGACTTAAAACATTCAAACAATTAAGCGTTCAAAAAACAAAACAAAAACCCACAATTCAATATTTAGTCTATCTTCCTCTTATCTCGATCATCTTGCAGTCGAGTGGGCATGGAATTGACTAGTCTTTGCAAATAGCGACTGTTCTTAGACACGATATTCCAGGCAGTCTGAACATACACACATAAATGTTCTGTCCATGGGCAGGTCTTTCATTGCAAACCCAGCAATCTCCAATCTTTCCTAATTTCTGCCTTCCTCTTAGTCTCCGCATATGATCCACATATCCTAATGTCGTCTATTATTCTTTTCAACCAGAGACCCAACCAATTCCTTTTTCTCTTTCTAATCAGTTTCAGCATCATTCTTTCTTCACTCACTTTTTGAAACACAGTTTTATTTCTTATTCTGTCTGTCCACTTTACATGCACCGTTCTTCTCCACATCCACATTTCAAATGCTTCAATTCGTTTCTCTTCATTTCGTCGTAATGTCCATGTTCTTTCCCCATACAATGCCACACTCCACACAAAGCACTTCACTAGTCTCTTCCTTAGTTCTTTTTCCAGAGGTCCGCAGAAGATCCTTCTTCTTCTATTAAAAGCTTCCTTTGTTCATGTTTGCAGTTTTCTTGGGAAGGATAGGCCTAAATGCGGTAACATCCCGTTGCTTTCCATACACCACTATCTCTTTCGCATCTTATTAAATTCCAGGGGGCCCAAGCGTGGAGATGAGGACAGTGGATTTGACTAATTGGGCCCTCCGGACTTCACCGAAAGTCACGGCAAGGGTTAAATATTAATTCTATCAGGATGTTTGACCCGGTCAGAGACCGGGAAATCTCAATTAGCCTTTGCCCCCCGCATCCTGGACTAGCTTCTACGAATCATCAGAAAATCTTAGAGTGTGATTGGGCCAATTTTTCCGAAAATGTTTCCACACTTTTGCTCTCGTAGCTCAGCGGACGAACGTCGGAATTTAGATGTCAACGTCTCAGGTTCAATTCCTCGTTACCGGTACTCCTTTTCATTTTATTGTGGTTCAAGATAGTATAATGTAATAATACAAAAAGAAAAACTAATACCAGTATTATGCAACTGGATTTTTCCAAACCTAATATTACATTTATGTTATTTATATCGCTAAAGAATGATTACAATATAAATAACTTGAATATTATTTATACAGTATCACTAAAGAACGATAACAGAATATAAAAGATAAATATCGGTTTGTTTAATTAATATATTGCGAAAGAACAATAACAATATAAATAACTTGAATATTGTTTTATAATGCTAATGAAGGAAAACAGAATATAAATGATAACTTGAATATTATTTAAATCGCTAAAGAACGATAACAATATAAAAAACGTGAATATTATTCATATCGGAATTTCACAGATTTATTACAGATGTATTTAAGAAATTGTAGAAGAATAGTAATTAGTAACAGTGTCCTATTTATTCTTCTTGGAGCCAAATTTGTAACTTTTAAAAGTGTGGTTACTATGTTGAAGTGTATGTGTTGCAACGGATGCTTGATTTGTTATGTATGTGAGTCAGTTATGGGATGCTTGATGTCGTCGCAATGTCGTAATTATAGTTTGATTGTGTTTGTGTGACTCTTGTGTATTAATTTATGATGTATGGTATGGAAAGCTGCATATTTGTGTTATAGAAGTGTTACGTATGTGTGTTGTTAATGTTTTTGTATGTTTCAAATTAGTAACTGATATTTGTTTTGCAATCGCAATGCCTAATTTACTGATTGTTTATGTTTTGTTTACATCGTGTAAGCTAATTTAATTTCCTTTTCCATTTCTCTTTATGCTTATCTTTTTTGTGTATAAAACTATAGCCCTAACATACATATGTATAATAGGGCTAACCCCCATTGGAGATACAATAATAATTATTATTCATATCGTTATAATATGATAACAGAATACAAATGATGACCTGAATTTTATTCATATCTCTAAAGAACGATAACAAAATATAAATAACGTGATATCCATAAAGAACGATAACTGGATATAAATGATAATTTGAATATCATTTACATCACTAAAGAACGATTAAAAAATAAAATGAAAACTTGAAGAAGGCCCGAACCCACGACCTTTGAATCATTAAACAAGCACTCTACCGCTGGTCTACGAGACGCAGATATGGAACACTTTCATAGTTCCGGAACTGCTTGTAAGCACATGCATCATGTAACATCACCGCGACCCGAAGTGGACTTTGAAAATATTCGCTGTTCACGAGTGCGGCCACTTTTTTTTTGACAGCGGTACATAATAGTGGCAAAAATATACAATGAAGAGAGAGTCGGAATTCCAAAATTCATTAAATATGGACTTACAATGTTCTCTTGAGCCACAACCCTTAAGAATACGCACAGCTTTTTCCTGAATAAGAAAAACATCCTTTGCAGTGGAACTCCTTTCCCACAATAGAACTTCATAATTTAAATGAGACTAAAAAAAACATGATAGGCATTTAATAAGGCACTGACAGGAACGAATTGTTTTAATATTCTTAATAAGCAACTAATATTTGACAATTTGTCGTACAACTCTCAAGTGTATTCCTTCTAGGTAAGTTTGTTATCTAGATAAAACCTTAAAAGTTTAGCATATTTATCACTGCCAACATTATTATAAAGACTAAATACAAAAGTTTGAGTTTTACTCAAATTAAGATTTAGACTATTAGTACTAAACAATTCAGATAAATTATGTAATGTCCTTACAATGTTTATATCTTCGAAAACAGTCGTAACATTTGCGTATGAAATAATTTATCAGGTATAGCAGTTGGTAGGTCGTTGACAAAAATTATAAATAGAAAAGGACCCAATATGGATCACTGAGTTACCCCTATATTTATAGGCTAAATAGAAGTTTTGGTAATATTGGACAGTGAGTTTCTTTCATCTACCACCAGATGGTAGTACCTGAATGACATAGTTACGTTTCTGTATGCGACATCACAGAAACGTAACCATGTCATTCAAGTACTATCATTTTGTGGTAGATGAAAGAAACTCACTCTCCGATACTACCCAACTCTCCCCTATATGCCTCCCTTAATTATATTTACAGAAGTAATAAAATTTACTGAGAGCCTCTGGATTAATATCGACTGAAGTATGACAGCTATTCGTATTTCATTATTAATTAATTCAACACTTTCTTACACTTATTGTTTGCATTATTAATTAAGTATTCGTTATACAGTATTTTTGCACGTTTAAGTTTGTTTTTATACTATTTTTTCTTAAGCTTATGGTTTAGAAATACATATATTATCACAAGTCCGACGCAAATTGTTAAAAAAAAAAAACAAAATGTAATTTCGTAATGTTTTTAGTTTAGCAGAAAACATGACTTACACAGAATATTTGTCTATCTTTGTACACAATTGACAAATTTAAGACATACATCAAAATGTTCAAGTACGTTAAAATATAAAATAATGCACTAAAATTTGTTAATGAACAATAATGAATCAAAATATTACACAATAAATTAAGAAAATGAAAAACATTTTTATGTGAAATAATTCTTAATTTTCTAATAACTGAGGAAGAATTTACACTTAAAGATATGTCAACTTCAAACAAAATTGTGTCATGATCAAATACATCTGAATCAATCACACATTGAGTATATCAGTACTGTTAATATTAGTAAGTATATTGTTTAGCCATGAATTTGTTGGCTTGTTATTAACATAATGAATATTGTATTTATTTAAGATATTCAAGAAGTTGTTAACCACCCTGTCTTTAAAGTTTACGTCGATAATTAAATCGTTTTAGTATTAGTGGTAATAACATCTAGAACCTTTTCCAGTCTACCTAAAAATAAATCATTATCGTCATTTGGAGACCTATATGCAGAAGTAACAATAATTAGGTACCTGGTATGTTAAAATCCTCTAACTTTGCAGCAGCAAACTCTGCATGCATTTCAATAGTTAGTTCATTGACCTTATCAATCGGATGAGCTTTAAGAACTTCAAGTACACACAAACAAACGCCTCCAGAAAATACTCACCACATAGTATCCATTTAGTTAAAAAAATAATTTCATCTTTATGCAACCAATGTTCGACAATAGATAAAATAATGTACAGTAGCTATTATCTTCTAAATAAGCATGATAAGCCAAAGTTTATCAACCATAGTAGACGCAATAATATCAGAAGACCAGACAGGTTTTAGGAAAGGAAGAAGCTGCACAGATAACGTATTCACTTTAAAACAAATAATAGAGAAGCAAAGAGAATTCAACCTAGAAACACTTATCCTCTTTGTAGATTATAAGAAGGCTTTTGACAAAGTATCTAGACCAAAGTTATGGAACATATTTAATGAAAAAGGAATTCCACTACATTTGATAGCAGTACCGTAATTAAAGAAATGTATGAAAAGACAAAAATAAAAGTAAATCAAAGGGAACCAATAAAAATAACAGGAGGAGTCAGACAAGGTTATCCACTATCAACCACTCTTTTTAATATAGCCTATATCTTGACGACATAATAAGATCATGTAAGAAAATATCAACTGGGAGAATTAACTTAAGAAGTTTAATAATAAAAACATTAGCCTTTGCAGATGACCAGATTTTAATTGAAAAAACAGAAGACGAACTACAAAGAATGCTATATAAATTAAACGAAATATAAACAAAATATATAACATGGAAATAACATCAGAAAAAATAAAAACAATGGCTTTGAAGGGCTCTCATCCAGTTCGGACAAAGATAATATTAGAAAACAAACCAATAGAACAAGTGACAAAATATAACTTTCTAGGTTGTGAAATATCATACGAAACGGAAACAGATATCAATAATAAACTAAATAAGTTTAAAAACATAAAATTTACTTTGTCATACGTTAAAAGTGTTAAAATTGTTAAAAAAGGTATTTACCTTCGACAGACGGCCCGTTTCGACGCTATGTATCGTCGTCCTCAGTGTCTCTTGAACCACTGGTGATCTTGACTCTGCGATGTGCAGTTGTCGATGGTAGGGGTAGGGGTGTGTTGCTTCTATGGTGGGGGTTGGCTGTTTGTATGTTATGATGTATTATGACGTCAAATAATGTGTGCGTATCGAACTGTAGTTTTGTGTTAAGTATATATTGTGGGTGTGTTATTGTATTCTTATATATTTCGTACTGTTCTAGGATGTTTAACTGTGAACTTTTTGGTGTGATGTGTAAAATTTCCATATCTGTTTCTATATTATTGTAGTCATGATTATTGTTGATAATGTGATCTGCATAATTTGATGTGATGTAAGGTTTGGTTATAGCTTTAATATGTTCATTATATCTTGTGTGAAAGGATCTTCCTGTCTGTCCTATGTAAAAATGTGGGCAACTATTGCATTTTAATTTGTAAACTCCAGTTGAATTATATTTATTTGAATGTTTAGTGTGGTTATTTAAGTATTTCTGTGTTGTATTATTTGTTTTGTATGCAATTTTGTACTTTAGTTTTCTGAATGAAGTTGCGATTTTGTGGGTATTAGTTTGTGATATGTTAATGTTATGTATTTATTCTCGCGTGCTGTTTGTGTTGGTTTGTTCTGTTTTTGTTTTGCCTTTTTTATTAGTGTGTCTATTATGTTAGGGTTGTATCCATTGTCTTGTGCTATATATTTTATTGTGTTTAATTCTTCAGTGTAGTTGTCATTGTTCATTGGTATGTTAATTAATCTGTGTGTCATTGTACGGAAAGCTGCATGTTTATGTTGTATGGGATGATTTGATGAATTGTGTATATGTGTTGTGGTTGTAGTAGGTTTCCTGTACATTTTGAATTCGTGTCTGTTATTTGTTTTGGTTATGGTGATGTCTAAGAAGTTTATAGCTTGCTTATTTTCTATTTCTACTGTATACTTTAATTTGGGGTGTATTTTGTTGAATTGTTGATGTAGGTTTTCTATTTGCCTTTTGTTTCCATTATATAAGACTATTATGTCATCTACATATCGATGCCAGTACATTATTTTCTCTGCGTGTTTGTTGTTGTCTGTGTTTAGTATGTGTGTTTGTCCTATGTTGTGAATAAAGATTTCAGCTAATATACTTGATATAGGTGAACCCATTGGTAATCCTTCAGTTTGTGTATAGTATTTATTGTTATGTGTGAAATAATTTTGTTTAGTAATAATTTCTGTGATGTATATAATTTCGTTAATGTGAGTCTGTGGTATGTTATTTTTGATAAGCATTTTCCGAAGTATTTCTAGTGTTTCTGTTACTGGTATGTTTGTATATAGATTTACGATGTCAAATGATGCTAATGTTGTATTGTGTGGAATGTGTTTGTGTTTTATTTTGTTAACTAGGTCTATGGTGTTGATTATTGTTGTTGGGTTTTCAAATTGTATACTATTTCTTATAATGTTGTCTATATATTTCGCTAATTTGTATGCTGGTGCATTCTTGTAGTTAATAAGAGGCCTGATTGGTATATTTTGTTTGTGAATTTTTGGTAATGCATTTAGTTTAGGTGCTTGAGGTTTAATTTGTTTCAATTGTTTTTTGTTGTTAGGTATGATGTGAGTGTTTTGATTCATTGTATTTTTGACTATTGTTTGATATTTTGTTGTTGGATCTGTTTTTATTTCTGTGATGTTATTTTCGTGAAAAAATGTGTTAATTTTGTCATTCATGTCTTGAGTATTCATTATTACAGTGCAATTACCCTTATCAGCTTTTACAAATGTCAAATTGTGCGCTTGTTGTTTCTCTCTTAATGTCTTTATTGTTTAACTATATAACAGGAACACTAAAAAGAACTTTGAAAAACAAAGCCAGAAAACACTCTATAATGAAATTATACAAGATGATGGCAGTTCCTACTATAACTTACGGAGCTACTTACTTTAGCTATGTTCACTTTGTATTATCATATGGAATAATTATCTGGGTTCGTCATCAAAACTTGCACAAGTGTTTAGACTGCAGAAGAGAATATTGAAAAATATAAAGAACGTACCTAATCACTCGGATAGTAAAAAAATATTTAAAAAGTTTAATATTTTGCCCCTACCTTGTATTTACTTTCTTGAACTTGTATTTACTTTCTTGAAATAGTCTGTTTCATCCACCAAAATTATGATAGTTTTAAAATAAACTCTGATCATCACAACTAGAGCACAAGAACATGCAATAATTTACATTTTAATGATCTTAGGTTATCTAAAAGTCTCAATAGCTTATCACATACAGGGATAAGACTTTACAACAAACTCCATGTTGAAACTAAAGCCCTTAACTATGCTAGATGTAAAAAGTCAATGAAACATATTTTACTTTTCGACATGCCTTTTACTGTCAATGAGATCTTAGTTTAGCACTCCAAATTTAACTTACAGTAGTTAGTATCTCCTTTTCGTGTTTACTGCTCTTCTTTTCTGTTTGCTTCATGTTGGGGTGAGACTGCCCAAGAAGATAAGGAAATCAAGAACTGTGTACAACTAATGGTCTGGAGAAGACTGTGGAGAATTGACTTCATTGCAGAATGTGTTGATTGTAGCCTATATTATTGTATATTATTGTTGACATCTTGTATGTTAGAATAACACGCTATGTAACCACATATTTATTATGTATTCACTCTGACGATGCCATCTAATCATTGTATTTCCTAAGGATAATAAATATCTCTATCTACGGATCCGAAACATGGACAATGCCAGCACAACACTCTACTAGAATACAAGCTGCTGAAATTAAATTCCTCAGACCAATAGCACGATATCAAAGAACAGAAAAAAACACCATACAGAAATAAGACAGCAACTGAAATTAGAGGAATTAAATACAACAACAGTGAAATACAGAACAAATTGGAAACAACAATTAACAAGGATGACTGAAAACAGAATACCAAAAGCAGCATACAACTATTCACCACGAGGAAGAAGAAACTTGAGAAGACCTAAGAAAAGATGGAAGCAGCAGCAATTTGGAGCCGGAACAGGACAATAAAAAGGCCTAAACCATGATGAAGAAGAAGAAGAGTAATAAGCATGTAATTCACTTATCTTATTCCTCTAACACTGATCATTTAAGTGAAAAACACTTAATTTTTCTGAATTTATTTATTTATTTACTTATCTATCACTGTTGGCATTTGTCGTTAATTATGGAACTTGTTCCAAGCAAAATTAATCCATTGCAGCTTTATTCACACGTTCAGAGAGAAAGGATTCCCAGACTGCATAGATGTTGCAAGAATATTGTGTATGTTTGTCTTTTCTTATTTGTATGAGACTATTTTCGCTGATAAAAGTCGCTAATCCGTGACAAAGGAGCCCGTTGTTGGGTGAAACTTTAAAATCAGTCCTTCGACTCAGTAATACACGAACATTATACCAAATATTGAAAGATATTCACAACAAAAGAGCACCAAAGTTATCACAAATGCACCACAAAGTGAAATAATAAATATCGTATTTTAGAAATAGCTTTATGCTTACTCAAATCATGAAGCTATTATTATTATTATTATTATTATTATTATTATTATTATTATTATTAACATTATTATTGTTTTTATTATTACTATTATTACTAATATTAATTTATTATTATTGTTATTATTATTATTTGGTTCCAAACCTTACACTACACTTACACTTAGTCCATATTAGGTCTTAGCACGTCACTGTCCTTTCGTTTGAAGTGAAATTTGTAACTATGAGGCGGGCAAATAAGCCGTGCGACGTGGTGTAATAAATTTACGGATCTGCCTTCGGGTACTGCACGAAGAGAATACATCCTTTGATTCTGTATGTCAAGCTTAAAGGGATCACCTTATATAGGTAGATAATTAATAACCAGACATGTAACGTTTATACAAATGCATGTTTTTATTTTTATCCATGACTATAACAAAAAACATGCGTTTACTAAATACTTTTGCGTTTTATTCAACTTTATTTTATTGCAATAGTGAAATAATGACTTTACCCCACACTTCATTAGTATTTTCCTAGTATCCGAGCACACACGTATACTTTTCCATTCAACTATCACTCAAGAAATTACTAGATGTCACTACCTCTAGTTCTTTATTACCATTTCTTATATTATCTCCATACACTCAATCTCCTTCTCCTTTCTCTATCTAATACTTCGTAATTTGTGCATTGTATCCATATCTAATATGTTTTTTTCTTTTAATTTTGTAATAATAATTTACCTTTTGGGATGCGAGGAGACTTGAACTGCCAAGTTGGGTTTATAGGATTTATTAATTTAATAACAACACGCCTAGTCTACTGAGCTAAACAGACACGATGATTAATTACGTTTTAACATTCCTCTTAAGTTTACAGAAGTAAAATGTGAAATTATTTTAATCACCTTAGTCCTGTGAATGCTTCTAAATAATCACTGAAACTTCAAAAAGATGAAAATACATGTTTAAAATGAAAACAATATTAAAATTATATAATTATAATTTGTTATTTATCAAACACCTTAGATATCATTCTTCACTATTCATGGCCTCCTACATCATGACCTACCTAGGACACATATCGATTCTAAAATCCATGCCATGATATCTGATTATATGAGGACTGACTCCTCGTGCTTAACTCTTTCCACTCGCGCAATAAAGATACATTTACCTCACAAGTACCATAAATAACTATTATTTTATTTATCTACAATCGAAGTAATACGCATTTTTAAGTTAAAAGATTAAAATTGTAGTAAAATAAATATGCATATTTTCATATTTCACAGTAATTTAGTATGCAGTTCATTTTTGCATATGTGTGCATGGTTTTATCTAAATTCTGCATATTTTGGCTTAGATTCTGTATAAAATACAATTTTGTTTTCAATGAAAAATGTACTTGTAACGGTTTCCTCATTGCTTCCCACCCACACGCATTCTGAAGCTCAGGCAACAGCTCACAAATTCTTATATTATATTCTTATTATATTAGTTACATAGATGGCCGCGAGTGCATGCGGCTAACTCACCTCTCATTCTTTCATTCACCGATAAGTTTAACTTTTGAAGTTTCTGAGATGTCGAAAAGCGAGTCTTTTCATTTGAAGAAGTGGATTAAAGAGAGACACAGAAGATAATTGTTTCACTACGGACGTGATTGTTGTATTCTGCAAATTGTGTAAGCCCTAATTGTGAGGTCAGTTTCAAGAAATAAAAGTTTTCATTTTTGAATAATCTAAAATTGTATACTTTTTACCTTTCTACCAATGATTTCTAATGCTTTATCAGGTTTTAAGTGATAAGAAGTACCAACTTATGCAGAATTGCAAGACAATGAAACATAAGCGGGCTAAAGCTCCTGGCAACAAATCTGTACAAGTGCAAGAATTTTTTAAATTCTCATTTAGTGGACAGACTGAGCAATCAGCAGCGTCTTCAAATAAAGTTCAGATTACCATCCCTGATACCTGTGTCTGACTTCAAGTATGCACCACTGACATCTTGCGTCGTTGAACGCACTTGTTCTGCCTACAAACCGTTGCTTACAGGCAAGAGGCATAAACTGACTCCTGAGAACTTGCAAAAAAATCCTCGTTACCTACTGCAATTTGAGCTACACGGACTTTTATTGAACATTGGCTATATATAACTTTACTCGATTATCATGTAGCGTTTCGATTTCAG
The DNA here is from genome assembly GCF_040183065.1 of Periplaneta americana. Classification (NCBI taxonomy): domain Eukaryota; kingdom Metazoa; phylum Arthropoda; class Insecta; order Blattodea; family Blattidae; genus Periplaneta; species Periplaneta americana. The sequence continues at coordinate 120,767,851 of NC_091120.1, forward strand.
AAAGTGGTTTTGCTTATTTTTAACATATTTTTAGCTTTTTTTTTTTTCATATTGCGTGCTATTTTTGTGCAATATTATTTGCATAACTTCCGTTGTCTGTTAATAACCGTACTCTCTCAGAGAGTTGTTAAACATGTCAAAATGACTGCTTAATAACTAGGTTACCAGAGGATATCAAGAGAAAGGTATCTTATCTCCCTTATTGTGGTGTCTTGTGATAAGTGACGATATAGATAATCTCAATAGGTCCAAATTGTATACTTAGGCATATGCTGAAGGTCCAGTAATCAATGTTGCCACTTTTGGTACAATTTAGAATGGTCTGTACGCTGGTATGTACAGTTGATCTTTTTGTACATTCTGTAGCATACTTTTTATTTTATAATATAAAAACGTATAATTTTTTAATTTTTCTAATGCCTTATAAGCTATCAATGTTCTATTACTGCTAACAACAGCATTATTATTACCAATGATCAACAATGATATTTAATAAGCTTGAAATTAATTCATTGGGATTACGAAATAATTGTTTTTAAAATACTTTTTTTTTTTTAAATTCAAGGTTCTCCTTTACTGTTATCCTGAAAACAGGTTTCTAATCTTGATGCGATGTTGTAATTAATCGAGTCACCATAGGAGAACAATGTGTGGTATATGTAAAATAAATCGTATTGCTGTAAAAGACAACAACCAACAATATTAGCTTTCTGTTATGTAATGTCTTTTCCCAGAATTTGTAATTTGTTGGGCGGGTGTGATATATGTGTAATTGGTACATTAAGGAAACAGAAAAAATGTCCAGTTTTGTGCAATTTGGTACAATTATTATCTATGAGATCTATTACACTGTATTTTTTGTCTGTGGCAACACTGCCAGCAATATTAACTTTTGGATAATGTTAGCACGCTGATCAAGTTTCAGAAAGAAGCCTTGAGCAGGGTGGGGGCTTGTTGCGTAAGAGAGGCAATAAGAGTAAAATCAAAATAAACCAAAATGCAGTGGCGGTGCGTCCTATGCATTCAATGGTTCAGAGAACCCCCAAGATAAACAAGGGAAAACAATTTACTTGTTTAAATAAATTTATTTATAACTTACACTATCATTCTTTATTTTTTGCTCATCTTGGTTCTATCATCTTTAATAAGTTTACTTGCTGTTCAGATGTATTTTTTCGTATGAAAACTTATGAATCGCTCAGATCGAATACATACTTATGTTACGAGGTTCACTTTTTCCTCTGAACCTCGCCGAGCCAGCATCTGTATTCACTTGCGAGGCGAAAAAGTTAAGGGGGGAGGGAGAATGCTGCAGGGGAAACGTGCATTCGCTGGTAAAAATACCAGCATACTGCGCACTGCGCAGATCGCAACTGTCCAGTGACGTAACAGTGAAACAGCCGACACGCTATGGCGGAAACTTAAGAATGCTTGTTAAAAATGTTATGTTTTATTTAACGACGCTCGCAACTGCCGATGTTGTATCAGCGTCACTGGTGTACCGGAATTTTGTCCCGTAGGAGTTCTTTTACATGCCAGTAAATCTACTGACATGAGCTTGTCGCATTTAAGCACACTTAAATGCCATCGACCTGGCCCAGGATCGAACCCGCAACCTCGGGCATAGAAGGACAGCACTATACCAACTCCGCGAACCAGGTCGACAAGAAGAAGAAGAAGAAGAAGAAGAATGGTTGTTCTTAGTGTTCTAGTATTTCATCTGTAATTGTGACCAGTGTTCGTTTGCAAAGAAAATGAATAGTGTTCAATATATTTTACAAACAAATTTTTCAGTTTTAATCTTGGAAGATAAATGTAAAATGAAGAGGCATGGAATGCCATTACCTCAACTCGATTTAAAGCAAGTACAAAAAAGCAGAGGTAACAGATATTGCAGGGCTATTAATTTAAAAATATATGAAAGAAACAGCTGGATTTGAGGTTATGAATCTATAGATAAATTATTTTGTTTTCCGTGATTGCTATTTGCTAAGGATAAAGATACGAGCTGGACATGCACTGGTTGTCAGATTTAAGCCATTTTACACAGAGAATTAAGAATCATGAGGAATCTATTGCTTATAAGATATAAGAATGCATGCCTAGATTTATCAGTCCTTGGAAGAACAGAAATTAGGCAACAGCTTAGCTCAGCTTTCAGGCAGAATATTGAAAGACAGAATGATAAAATAAGGAAAAATCGCTGTGTTCTTTCAAAGATAATTCATCATCATCATAATCATCATCACCAGGCTCATTTTTAGTTAATTATCTACTTTAAAGAACTGCAGTATATTTTTCATTTTTTCAGAGATGAGATATTGTTTAAATTGTTAGAAAACTATGCAATATCATAAGAGTAGTGAACCCCTTGTCATTTTAGGCACGAACCGCCACTGTCAAACTCATTTTATTTACGTAGAAAAGAAAACTAGGAAATATACCACGAGTATCTGTTTGGTAACGACTTAGTATTAAACAAGACAGTTAAATATTTCTCAGTAATGCTAGCCGCCAAACTGATTTGAGAAACTTTTATGGGATATTGTACCAAAAATGCTACTGCTGTCTTTTGGAATTCCAGACAAGCCTTTGGAAGTACCTGGGGGCTACAACCGAAAATCATTCATTGGATCACCCTGTTTTATCTACGCAGCAGTTATAATGGTGGTCCCGGACCCTGAATGCCAGGAAAGGACCTTGTTTGACCGCATGCGAAGGCTTGCATTTGCATTACAAGAGCCGAGAGCAACACCGACCAGAGCTCTCGAAACTCTGTTGTGTTTGCCCCCTCTAGATCTAATAATATAAAACACGTTGGTTGCCTCTCGACTCCCAAAGAAGAGAATTCCCTCTTGCTCCCAAGATCTTGGCCAATACTTAGACGATGGGTGTCTTTAGTCATGCACACATTTGGAAAATGGTAACACACATCGATCCTGTTGTTGAAAAGAAACAGTCCTGTTCAATACAATACGTTAATGCTTCTGTTAACATCACTCCTGACAGGGAGGAATGATATCTTAATAATATGGTACCCACTCGGAAGTGGTATGATGTAGACCGTGATGGGAATATAATGGTGAAGCAGTGCGCAGTTTCGCCCGTTCTCGTACTACGTGATGACGTCACGCTGGAAGCATTGCGAACTCTCTCGCAGCTTGCTAGCTTAGCTCAGCTCAACTCCATAAGATTTTGGAAGTGGAGTAGGTTAATTGATTATGAATACCAAGAAATCAGAACCAAATATGGCATTTTATATTACTTGTTATTAATTCAATATACTAACTTTTATTAATTCTGTATGTTAAAACATAAAACACTTTTAAGCACAAGAGGTGGATACAGTCACCACAGTCGGAATTTAAAATAACACCACGCATCGAAAAAAATCTGAATCTAGATTTAAAAAATAATGAACAAGTTCACCAAAATTCAGGTGTAACAATTCTTCAGTACGTCCACAATAGACCTACATATTATAATTATTTAACACTAAATAATTGAATTATTGAACAGCAGTATAATTTGTGAGATAAAAATAACTACAAAGCTACCTACTAAAATTAATTTTACATTACACATTCAGTTTATGACAAATGGGCCGGTTTCACCAACCTTCACTAAGATTTTAATGATTCTTTACTTTATTTACTGGTTCATTAAATCATTTTTATATCTCACCAACCATCTTTAGCCTAATGAACCAGTAAAACTACCATTAAATTTAGTGACAGAAATTTTCGTCTTTAAATTTTTAATGGTTCATTAGTTGCAATATAAAATGACGGAACGTTTCGACGCAGAATTGTTAGGCCTATATCGGGAACTGCTCGAAAATTAAGAGTCAGATGAAGATAATGTTAACCATTTAAGAAACGATCATTTTGAAATTTTGAATGACACAAAAAATTCACGAAAAATACCGCGTCACAAAGATCGTGGTACTCGAAATTTTAAAAGAAATTTGTCATAGGTAGAATGTCATAAAAACAGCTGAGACAAAGCTGAAACTAGTCAACTAAGTAACATACAAGTGAGTTTTTATTTTAACACACTAATCGTACCCGTGCGCTCCGCTGCACCCGTTAGAAATAAATATAAAGTAATTACATAATTAAAATAGGACGTTTGATCCAGGGAATATTTGTGTTTGATAGAAGGATAAATCGCTTAATATGTTACTTAAATTAAATTGCATCCAAATAATTAAAATGCGATCATTTTGGTCCAGAGACACTCATTTGGTGCAATGACAATTCCTTTAACCTGTTTCTTAATTTTTATTACATGCAACCATAGTTTAATGAAGATTGACATCATTTAGATTTAATGTGTATATTTTATTTTACTTGTTATAGGTTTCCATTGAATTATGGTAATAACTTAATTTTAACCCTTGTTTTCTACTTACTCAGTAAATGGCGCTTGGCCCACTATGGTTGTGAACCCTTCAAATAACTTAAATTATATTATATCAGAAGTTACTGTAATAACATTGTAGCATTATATCCGTATATCAGTCCTATTAAAATGTTTCAAGGAATAACACTTATCGCAAATTATTTTTAAAGAAACTTTTGTTATGTAACATTTTTCACAAAAATCAATAATAAGCGAGATATTTCGATTTATTTAATTCAGGCCTCCTTATAACCCCCCTTTTAAATAATGTATTTTGAATGCCCTATAGCCTAAAATCTAAGTTACAACGAACTTAATTTATATTCCAATTTTCATCGAAATCCGTTCAGCCATTATCGCGTGAAAAGGTAACAAACATACAGACAGACAGACATACAAACAAAATTGTCAAAAAAGCGATTTTCGGTTTCAGGGTGGTTAATTATATATGCTAGGACCAATTATTTTTGGAAAATCGAAAATTACCAGAAAAATTTCGGCTACAGATTTATTATTAGTATAGATGAAAGTGGTTATTATAACTATACCTAAGAAATAGTAAATTAATACATAATGTGCATTGAAACATAACAAAACTTAATTGGTATATTAACTTTCATTTATTGTAATTATATTATAGCTAGCGATAAGATATGTTTGCATTGGCTTTAAAACAGAAGCGAAAGAACTGGATTCATGGAATTTATATATCATGAAAGGAAATTTCATTTCGAGTAGGATAACCACCCCGCGCACACCACCATAAATGTTCAAAGACGGTTCATGGAAAGGCATGAAAAAGAGGAGGATTGACAAATATCGAGACAACCCACCTCAAAATCCAGATCACTACCTGGGAAGATCTCGCTGAGGACCAGAACTATTTCCACGATCTGATGGATTCAATGCCCCGAAGATGCCAGGCAGTGATAGACGCCAGTGGCATGTGGACAAAGTATTAGATCCACATGTGTATTTTTTTATTTTTCTTTAATTTGTTTGTTTATTTTTGTTGTATTTCGGGAAGAAAATTGATCTCCCAAGAGTTTTCTTAATTCTCCTAGTGGAGCCAGAGTTGCGAAATAGTTCGTTTCACTACAAAAAAATAGAAAATGAAGAAAGATAACATCTATAAAAATTAGTTACGTTAATAAAAAAATAGTTCTTACCGAGAGTCGAACTCGGGTCCCATGGTTTACAAGGCAGCATACTAATGACTGCTCCACCAAAGAGACGAGACGTAATAAGCGTTACGTGGCATATAATAGGTGCTCGGCTTGAAGTCTAGGAGACAGCGCATATAAATGTACTCGTGTAAATCGCGGCCAAAATTTCAACATGTCCACTAACAAGAGACATAACAAAACTGTTTTCTAATATCGTACACGATTTTCGATATAGTAGACTGTGGTTTCGTATAAAGATGTTCTGATATAGTTATGAAAAATTCATAGATCGCAATTATTTATCCTTAATGAGCCATTACTTACTGTTCATTAAATGTTAAGAAAATTTGGTTGGTGAGCAGCTCGCATTTTAGGGAATCGTTAAATATTTTAATGTTCAGTAGTTAATGTTTCATTTGAACTGATTTATTGAAGGTTGATGAAACCGGCCCATAGACGTAGTTTTGCTAAATATACTGTGGTAATGCTCAAATGTCACTGTGTGATGTGAGTTATTCCAAGTACCTCATCGATTTAAAAATGTGTCACATTAATAACATTACTGATACAAGAATAACATTCAATATTATATATATATATATATATATAAGCAAAGAATTAACACCTTGCACGTACACACAACAGCTGTTTGTTTTGTTCCTCGAGGACTGCGGCGCGAATTAGCTGCTGCTTCCCAAGTGACGACTTGCGCAGTAGAAAACGAGTTTGAGTCAACCGTCTGCTACACCATTATATTCCCACCACGATGTAGACCAGGCCTGCAGAACCCGTAAGCAGGGGAAATAAGACGTCAGCCTCACTCCACTTCTATTGGGGATGATCAACTTCCGCGTAGAGTTGTTTACATTCTCTGTCCATGCAGTCCATCAGTGGCGGCACTGTAATTTTCAAAAAGGATTGTAATAAATTCATTGTATTTATAATGCGTTATCTCGTTTCAAGGTTTACAATTATGCTAGATTTTCTGTCGGTAGTTTCTTTGAGATTTCTTTGCACCTAACCTGTTTTAGGTTTTCGAAAACTTTCCTCCTATCATCACCTACGGAAACATAAATTTATAGCATTTGAGTAATGAACCTTGAAAGTCACTATTAATTTCAATTCAAAATGAACACAACGAGTGATGTCCTTAATTTAACAGTATATAAATAAATAATCAATATACAGATCGTAATAATGAACTTACCTGAAAGTTTGTGCATTCCATAATTCTTAATATGGGCTTTGTTGAAATGTGGTTTAATATTGAAATGACGAGTAGAAATAAATTGAATGGGACACAGTAAAGAAGCAATTCTTCCGTCTTCAACAACAAAATAAAATATTCCCATTTCCTTTGGAAGTAGTATTTCTTCATGTGTTTATTTTTTTGCCATGTTCCAGTTCTCTTTAAACTGCAGTACGCGTATTGTGTATTTATTTATTATTTGTTTATTTATTTATTTTTATTTATTTGGCTGGAGTGCTTTACAATGTTGAATGACAGCATTGACATCTGGCCATATAGCTATCATTCACTTATCAACGTACAATTTATTTATCATCCTATTACTAGTAAAACCAGTTAAGACCAGTAATGCAAGTTTTGTAAGAACAGGAATTAAAACTGTATTAATGCATGGAAAATCATAATAAATTCTTCAAATAAAGTAATTGGTTTGTTACCTGTAACATTTCTGACTTATTTCATTTTAGTAGAATACAGAGCACGAAAAGACAAGTCGGAGACTGTACTTAACTTATTTAAAAAAAAAAGTGGACTTAATCAGCTTTACTAGTAATAAGACGATATATACCTAGGTAGACCTTCTTACATTATGCACACATATATTTTAAAATTTATTTTACATGTCTTTTAACTTATTTATTTCCCTCATTCATTTTTCTCTTACTTTCCAAAGGTATGTTCCTAAGGATTTTATTATCTGTTCATTTTTAATTCTTGATAGCGTATTGTATACCTGCCACCACGAGAATGAATGTTGATGCAGCCGAGCGTAACTATAATGCTATAACCGCAATAGTAGAAAAAGTGGGTGGGGTAAGAAGGGGTAGTAAGGCAGTCGCTCTGAGGAGCTACAGTTCTGCAGGTCTGATATGGATTACTGATGACGCCAAAAGTAATAATATTTATTATTTATTACAACGTGTTCATAATTCTTGTGTTCGCTTCGTCTGCAATGTCCGTCGCGCTGACCACATTACCCCATCCTTCCAAACTCTAAACTGGCTACGGCTTAACGAACGTAGAAATTTTCATTCTCTTGTTCTCCTTTTCCAAGTCCTTCACACCTCTACACCTACCTACCTTGCCTCTCATTTCAGTTACCTGTCATCATATCATAATCTCTTCAAAAGCACGCAAAATAGCCTCATACTAGCCATACCAACACATAAGACTTCATCGTATTCATCATCATACACAATCTCGCTTTCGCGCTTGTGGAATACCCTACCCAGTGACATCAGAGACTGTCGGAATTTAGTGCTTTCAAAAGCAAACTTATTAAGCATTTTTTTACTGCGTAGAGTAGGTTTAATTTTTACTTAGTTAATAAAAAAAATGTTCTCTCTTCTTAATTTTTACAATGAACTGTCTAGCTTTTATTAGTCTGTTAATTCTTTTAGTAGGCCTACTTTGATTTTTATTGTATTTGTAAATTCATTATTAATTGTAATTATAATTGTAATTGTATTTTTTATATTGTAGTTGTAATCTCCTGGTAGAGGGGAAGAGAAGACCTGATGGCCTTATTTCTACCAGGTTAAATAAATAAATAAAAAATAAATAAATAATATGTGTAGTACTGGAGTGGGGTGTTTGTAGTGTAAGACAGAGCTAGAACTCCTATCCTTCTCGCTTAGTGTAATACAGTTTTCCAAGCTTAAGTGTTTCCTATTTTAAAGTCTGCGGTTATGAAAACCTAAATAGATCATGCAGAGTCATGAGAGCTGGGCTACTCTGGGCGCATTAAGTGAGCACAGAGTAGATTCTAGGTAGGTCGAAGAATGCAGAATCACTCTGGAAACTGTATTCAAAAAGAAAAAAGTGCAGTTCATTTGAGTTCCAGAACAAAGATACTAAAATGTAGTATCATGATCCGGAACTTGTATTTGATTCTTTAAATGTATACCAAACAGGCTCTAAAGACGTTTTCGACCACATTTTGACGAATTTAGGCTAATATAGTAAGCTACAGCTTTGTAAACCAAACATTGACACCTGTAACATTGCAGAAACCCTTGCTTTCTTCTGTAATCAATAATCAATTTTAAGTTAAAGAGACTAGTCAATGTAAAGATACTGAAAACATAATATTATATAGTATATCACCCAAAAATTCGTTATATCACTTCTTTTCAACTACTTTATAGATTCTATTGTGAATTTCCGAATAATGGGAGCTTTTGTATTAACATTATTATAAGGAAATGTTTTTATCCCTAGAGAATATTAATGGGTGCAAAACTCTTGTTTGATAATGTAATTTAATTACTTCATTAATTAAAAGTACCTGACCTGAGCTTTCTGAGGAATTGGTGAGCATTCCTTTCCTGTAACTTGATTTGAAGAATTTTGTGTTGATATTGTTGTGGAAGATGTATTTGTGAAAGTTACATTTTCGTCTCTACCTTGTCCAGTGTTTTTAACAGTACATACAGTATGATGTCCATAAATTTAATGTAGCTTCTGTTAAAATTAGAATGCTAGTTTGTGTATGTACCAGTAACCTTTATTAATTTTGTTTCAGAGAGTTTGAATGCACTGATTAAACTCTCAATATTTTTCCTTTTCTGCTGGAATTAAATCGTTAGACTGCGCTACATAAGAATTTACTTCCTTGTTTTACTTACTTCCATTTTCCCAGTTACTCAAGATGTTTTTCTGAAATTTCGAAATCCTATTTTTATAATATAACTGCGTATTATTTTATATTTTCATCGTTGTTTTCAAAGCAGAAGATTACACTAATACTACTCATAGAGGAATGAGATTTAAAAAACAAAATGTAGCAATTCATACATATTGAAAGGATACCGAAAACACGTATAACCTGTAAAGAATTAAGCAATATTTCAAAGAAGCAGCGAAAATGTTGTCACAGAAGGAAATAAATACTCAGCACTCCAGTACCACTATTAACCTCTTTCAATATATGTATGGGTCTGTGAGCTGTAAGCCAGGTACATGCCGATAGATAGTAATACGTCAGAAGTAAACTGGAAGCAAACTGGGAACATTGTGCATCAATAATGTACCTTTCTGAAGACAATTGCGATATGACCTTGCTGTTAAAGTAAAGCAAACGTGCATTTATAAGGATTTAACTTTTAAATTCATAACAAAAGTGGCGAAGTTATTCGCTATCTCTACCCCATAATAAAATTTTCAACACACGATGACGCGAGTATTTTAATTCCACTTGATTGAAAGTGTTAATTCGAGGAAAAACATTTATCATTTAATTTCGTAACTCGATATGTGTTCCACATCAGCAATCTTCTCATGGTCTGGCGTAAACACGAAGTCCATTCTGATTAAAACATGATTCAATGTTTGAGAGTGACAACTCTGATATGCATGATCTTCTAAATAATCAGTCTGAATCGCATTTGTAATTAAGAATTTTCGATTCTGTGATATTACCGTACATTTTACGGATTAAAGCATTGAACTTGCAAGCTTACAATTATAAATTACATAGATTAAGTTATGATAAATTAAGAGTAGCCTATTTCTTAGCCACCCGCGTAGCTTAGGTGACAGGCGCGTTTGTTGCTGTTCCCGAGCTGTGCTCATGCGTGGGTTAGATTCCTGCTCAGCCTAGTTACCTGATTTTGTTTATCCCGAAGTTTTATGCAACCGTAAGGAGAATATCAGGTAGAATCCCCGCTTTTATTTCGCCAAATACCATCTCGTTATCACCAATTTCATCAGCGCTACATGACCCAGTAGTTGATACAAAGTTGCTAAATAACTAAATAAAAGTAAAAAGAAAGTTCCTTTATCGTCTTAATGATATAGAAAATATAACAGTTTCTTCATAATCACCTGCAGGTGAAATGTTTGGGTTTTTGAACACTTCGTTTTCAGCGTGTATATGTAGTCAAAGCTTTTATCCAAATGATAGATTAATTATCAATTCTCTTGCCTGACTTAGAGATATAAATCAACTTAAGCACCAATAAAGCAAAATAACGCTCAGATCAATCAAAATAATTTGAAATGGTTTTTTGGTCTTCTCTTGATGCCTTCATATGAACTGAACCTTACTCGTACATTTGAAAAATCACGCCCACATTGAATTGTGTGAGACCTATTGTTATATTAAAACAACGTTAGATAAGATTGTCACGAGATGAATTCTAGTAATTCATTAGAAAAAATATCAACATAAAATAATATTTGACATTGTTTCCTTCTAAATTCTGTTCTACTTTGCTTTATTGGGCATAATTTTCACTCTGATTGCACTCTACTAAGTTAAAAGTTACGTTACCCTTGCCACGCTTCCTAGCCAGAGATACAAATAAATATGAATAAACAAGCAAGTTGAAAGTAACTGCAGCATGAAAATATTAATGATGAATAAGCTTATAAAGTCATATTTTAATATAGTCAATGTGAAATATTGCTTGAAAGTTAAAAATTTATTATTTATTTTCCAGCTACATTTTCATGGTCCAGTGGAAGAACTGGAAAAATATTTCCCGCTTGAAATTTTACCTGAGGATTATGGCGGTAAATCAGAGAGCTGTGAAACAATTCATGGTAAGTAAATGTTTCTAATAATCCACACATAAAGTTCTTGTAAAGTAATGTTTCACAGAGGCTGTATAATATTTGCGAAACATTTCCAACTTTACACGAAAAATAGTTCTTAGGAATATGTTGCCAGAAGTTGAAATTGCTTAAGTACTCAATTTTACAAAAATTTTAATCATACTAGTCATAGTAGTTACTTGTGAAATTTTCAAGTGATTCATGGACATGATGCAATATCAGTATGCAAATTAAGTTATTATATCTTTAATAATATAATATAAATATTTAAGTTTACAGTTTCTTGTCAAAGAAGTTACGTTAACGTGCAGAGAAGCGATGAGTAGCTTTAGAAAAAGAGCATTTTGTTACATTGTTTAGGTATTCATGTTAAAAATTCTTACACTCTACAAACAAAGCAGCTAAAATGCACCTCCATCTTGAACAAAACTTATATAGTTTTAACCGAGCAAGGTGGCTCATGCGTTCCGCATTTGCATTCGCGAGATCTGTGGTTCGATTCCCGGACCGACCTGACTGTGGTTTTTCCGTAGTTATCCACAGTTACTTAGGCAAATGCCGGGTTGGAATTTTTATTGCCACGGTCCATTTCCCGTGTAGAAAATGAATTTAGATTTCATATCATTCATCTTCTTCATCTCATTCCATAGACATAGCCTATTCAGGTCAAGGCGTATGTATTTTTCTTAAACGAATATATAATATTGTGTTTCTTACGTATACATCGATTCTATATATGTCAGCTTTCTTCATAATTTTGGTAAATAATGTTCTTGCCTCATCTGGAAGCTTATTTATTCTAGTTTAAAAAAATTTATAACTTGTACCCATTATCTTAATAGTTTCATAATTATTTGGACATTTATAATATAAACGCACAATACTTTCTATACCTTACGCTATCTTCAGTGTCTGTTTTCTCCTATTTCACATTTTCCAACATTTGTTATTCTTCCGACGGACTAAAAGTAGACTTCCAATCGGGCAAAAGACTCCATTCAGGTATGAAATTTAAGTTTAAACATGTGGCTATGTTGTAAACTAAAATTATTATTTTCAATCAGTCATAATTATTTTTTCCCCAAAAATGTACAAATACTTTTTTTTGAAGTGCGTATTTAATGTGGCATAACTTTTGAATGGTTCAAGATAAATAAATCATTTTAGTCTGTATTATTTTCCATATGTGTGGGATCCTTTTGACCCCAGGTCAATTTCTAATGGAGTTAGTTCGGTCTAAAATTTTATTAATTTTTCTTTTTCAAAAGAAATTCCTTTGGGCCCCCAGATTCCATTTTCAAGTTGTCGTGCGCCGGCCTCCGTTGACGTCCCTCTGCTATGACTGCTGTCCCAGGTGTAGAGAGGGGAAATGGGAGTGACGTGACAAGGGGAGCTGAAGTATTTGGAGAAGGGTGATGTTATGATATAGGTGTTGTGTTTTGGTCTGCTTTGACGTTCTTCTGCTTGCTGTGATATGTGATGAGAGGGGAAAGGGCAGTGAAGGACAGGTGGTGACGAACTTTGTGGGGGGGGGTTATACGATGACGAAGGAAGAAAAATGTTGATACAGATATAGTTGTTTATTTGAAATAATCAGTGTCCTTTTCCTGTTTGTGGGCAGGGGAAACGGGAGTGTCTGAGAAAAATCTAGAATATTGCCGTTTTTGGCCCTGTGACTCTGGCTCAAGCAAACTTGAAGGCGTGCTGTTGTCATGACTGAGAATATTGGAGTGGGGTAACGGGAGTCCCTGGGTAGAAACAAAGACAAGACGAGGGAGAGAGAGTAGCGAGGGGCTGGTATGAAGGAAACGGGCTAGCAACGTAGAAAAGAGTAGAGAGGAGAAACGGGAGTGTTTTCTAAAAGGGTTCGAGCACGGTGAAGTAAAGACCTCTCTGCTAACGAGTCCGCTGACAAATGGTCGGCGATGGGCGTCCACAGAGAGGGAAGTCAAAGATAGAAAAGACAATGTTTTCTAAAAGGGTTCGAGCACGGTGAAGTAAAGACCTCTCTGCTAACGAGTCCGCTGACAAATGGTCGGCGATGGGCGTCCACAGAGAGGGAAGTCAAAGATAGAAAAGACAATGTTTCCTAAAAGGGTTAGAGCATGGTGAAGTAAAGACCTCTCTGCTAACGAGCTCCGCTCGCAAATGGCCGGCGATGGGCGTCCACAGAGAGGGAAGTCGAAGATAGAAAAGACAATGTTTTCTAAAAGGTTTAGAGCACGGTGAAGTAAAGATCTCTCTGCTAACGAGCTCCGCTGACAAATGGCCGGCAATGGGCGTCCAGAGAGAGGGAAGTCAACGATAGAAAAGACAATGTTTTCTAAAATGTTTAGAGCACGTGAAATCCAGACAAGATGATAAACGGGGGTGGGGAGATAGTCCAGAAGAGCGATACTAGAATAGCTTGGTTAGGGAGATTGGAGCGGGGAAGCGGAGACAGAGCCGGCGATGCATTTCTGTTCCTGGGGGGTAAGTGTTGGCCGTGAAAACCCAGTCCGACGAAGAAGTACAGGACGCTGGATCAGAGAAAGAAATGTTGTCAGTGGCAGAGGGAGCATGTAGCTGCCCCCCCTAGCCGGCAACGAATGTCCCTATGCTATTTGGGTCCACCTTACATACACCTCGGGCTTCGCGCCATTTCTCCCCCTCTTTAGCGTGGGTTTGAGCGTTATGACGCCATGACGTCAGAACGCCCGCGAAAACTTTGTGTCTTGGAGCACGCCACGCGCTTTCTTGCCCATGTGGAACTTCGACTGCGAGGCAACGGAATTCTCACCCTCCTCTGCACTATAGCACGGAGGGTGCGTGAATCCGGACCTGCGTTGGCGATTTTCAAGTAAAACTTGAAACCACGAGACCTAAAGAATCCGCAAGGGCACGAAAGAAATGACATACACACAACAATTGCCTCCCCTGTTTTTGCCCGTGGGGTTCTACAGAAATGATTACCCAATATAACACTTGACAAGAGGAGAAGAATAAAAATACAAGGAATACAAATAGAGAATCAAAACAAAATACACTGAACATGAGGAATGTACACATTTCCAATAATGAAATGATAATTGAAAGGCTAATGCCTTGGTCCCAGTGTTCATGTATCTTAACCTATGGAGGTCTCGGCCCCCATCTGTGCCCATCTATATGTTCGGATACTTGTTTTGGAACACAGATCGCGGGTCAACAATCTTGTTTCATTTGCCTTACGGTACCACCACACTCGCATCAATGGCTCGTTCGGTTTGATCACACATCGCGAGCGCGCACACGGCGATCTGTTGATGGTGGCCACCGCGTTTTCTTCTTTGTTGAGACGACACGGACGATGATGCTCAGCGTCGCTGCCAGTAGCTTTCGGCGGCGACTGGGTTGATGTGTTGGGAGATAGGCCCTGCCTGGGCAGGGAGAGGTCCACCTCTTTGCAGGTGGTCACAGCATGCCAACAGTCTCGGTCTCTGCGATCGTCGGTCGTCCTGGTGGCCTCAGGAGGCCCGATGTCCCGAGGGGATTGTGGGTTGCTCGTGGTCTCGGGATATGTACCATCTGATTTCAGGTCTCCGCCTCGGGAGTTGTCCGGCGTCCCTTCGGTAGCAATGGGGACACGAACTCGGTTCCTGGAGTCAGAGACATCTTGGACAGCTGCTTGCGATTCGTCAGAATTTGGGATTCCCTGTTCAGGTGGATCCTCCACCTGCCGTTCCTCTTCAGGGAACCAGGTACTCTCAGCTGTAGTGGAGACTGGTCTGTTGTTTGTGGTTCCTCTCTCCAACATATTTAGCTCCAGTGGTTTAGGAGCTGGAAGGATTTCACGGCGTCCGCTCATGGAGGGAGAGCCATTGGCATGGCCGGAGAGGTGTGCACAGCGTTTCTCTTTAGCAGGATCTCCTACTAAAGGTTGATCATGTGGCAGTGGCCGTTGCTTTTCGCCAGAAGCGGTGTCCTTGAGTAGCTGCGGCTTGGGATCCTCTCCGGCCTCGGGTTTGTTGATCAACGGTACTACTGCACCGTTTCCCAATCGCAGCTGTCCTTGACGGTAGTCTAGTTATGCTGACATGTCTCGCAACCATGGGATCCCCAAGATCACATCAGCGCGTAGCCCAGGTGTGACTAGGAAGTTGATGGGTGTGCCCGCAAGTGTAACAGAGATATCAGCTTCTCCCTGGGTTGCCATTGTCTGCTCTCGTTGAGCAAGATGAATAATATCCTGTCTGGATCGTATGGTGCTGCAGATTGGAATTTTCGCGGTATTTATGAAGTTTCTGGAGGCGGCAGTGTCGACTACCGCTGTGGCTGCTTGGGATCCCATGTGGATGTCAATCCGCGGGACTGTTTGCTCTTCATCAGGAGGTAGGGCCATCTGCGCGGCGGGGCTGGAGATCGGGATGTGGCAAGCAGGATCGGTGCGTTTCTGCTGTCGGACCGGACAGTCCCGATTGTAGTGATACCCCGGGCAGAAGTGGCACCGTGGAGCGTTTGACGATGAAGTGGAATGATGCTTGGCAGCGGTGTGCTTGATGTCGCCTTCCAGGGGAACAGGACGATGTATCAGTTCCATTGTAGTAGCTGGAACCGGATACCTGAGAAACGGCCGAAGTTGTGGCCGCAAAAGCTCGATGATCACTGGAATGATCGTGTTGGTATCGGCGTTAGGAAAGAGTCGCAGATGAAGGAAAATATTTCCTGTGATGAACTGATCGGCGGCCTCGTTCTCTCGTTGTTGCTTCCCGTAGAGGGTGGCCTGGAGAGTAGCCCTTACAGCCGGGCTGTCGAAGCGGCGCGTCAGTCCTTGTTGCAGTTCCTCGCAGGAGAAAGGAATGCCACTGAAGAGCAGTAGCCAGTCCCTGGCTGGTCGCTTCAGGTGCTGTTGAACGAGGTGTGACCACTGGGAGGGGTCTACCTGCGACTCGGTGAGTAGATCGCTGCATCTGGAGATGAAGCCGGCCGGATCCTCGTGCTACAATCCATGGAAGTCAGGGAGCACAAGGGGCTGTGGAATCTCGGCAGGGGAAAGACTGCGTGTAAGCCTCCACAGCAACTCGAGTTCCCCCTTCTCTTCTTCTTTCTTTTGCGACACCAGTCGCAGACGTAAGGGGCGCTTTCCCGGGGCTGGGGCTCGTCCTCGAGCCCGAGTCACACTGCATGGTAGAAGGTGGGGCAGGTGCCGCAGTCCAGTCCAGTACTGGCCTTGGCCGGGGCATCCCCTTAGGCAGCACTGGTCTCTGGTGCATGTAAACATTGTTGGGCGCCACCGAGAAAATGACTCCTCTCGGAAGAGTGAAGAGCTATGTGGTGTACCAACTGAGAAAAGGCCTCACGTTGGGCACCAATGTCGTGCGCCGGCCTCCGATGACGTCTCTCTGCTGATGACTGTTGTCCCAGGTATAGAGAGGGGAAACGGGAGTGACGTGACAAGGGAAACTGAAGTGTGTGGGGAAGGGTGATGTTACGATATAGGGTTTGTGCTTCGATCTGCTTTGACGTTCTTCTGCTGATGATGGTGTGATCCCAGGTGGAGAGAGGGGAAATAGGAGAGAATGACAGGTGATGACGAAATTTTTAGTGTGGGTTTACACGATGATGTAGGAAGAAAATACGTTGATACAAATATAGTTGTTTATTTGAAATAATCACTGTCCTGTTTCTATTCGTGGGCAGTGGAAACGGGAGTGTCTTCGAGAAACGCTAGAATATTGTCGTCTTTGGCCCTGTGACTCTGGCCGAAGCTAACTTGAAAGCGTGCTGTTGTCATGACTGAGAATATTGGAGAGGGGTAACGGGAGTGCCTGGGGAGAGGGGGTCGAGAAACGCTAGAATATTGTCGTCTTTGGCCCTGTGACTCTGGCCGAAGCTAACTTGAAAGCGTGCTGTTGTCATGACTGAGAATATTGGAGAGGGGTAACGGGAGTGCCTGGGGAGAGGGGGACGGCGTGACAAAGGAACAGGTAGCGGTGGGTATGGGACCAAATGGCTGGGATGGAAACGCCCGCTTTGGAAATGCGAGAGGTAGGGCTGAGCCTTCTGCCTTTTTTTTGGTTGTTAGTTTTTATTTATTTATTTATTTTTTTAATTTTATTTAATCATTCCTCCCTCTCCTTTAGTTCTTTATTTCTGGGGAGGAGGGTGTCTTAGTGACTGGTCGCCATCTGGGATCCGGCCTCTGGTACGGGGGCAAAGCGACCACCTCGAACAAAGGATGGTCCAGCGTCGGCGGAGGCAGCCGTGTCGGTGGTCGGGGAATGGTCTCCACGGGGATGAGTCGCCACTCCAGACGCTGTCGACAGTTCTTCTTCTTCCTCGGAGTTGGGGGAGTTGGGACACGGGTTGAGGCAGAGGCGAGGGTGAGGGTGGTGTCTCTAGGGAATGAGTTACGAGGGGCGCCAGGTACTCTGGAAAATATCCGAGAGGGGGCCTCCTAGGGGATTGGTCGCCTTTCCACACTCGCAGGCGTCGGCGGGATGGTCACTTTCCTTGGCCTTTGGTCCCCCGTCGGCAATGCATGTTGTTCGTCCCTCGGCGTTTCTTCTTTTGGGCAGAAGCTTCTGGGGAGGGTGACATAGATTGAAGTTTGAGGTTTAGATTTTTTCTTTTTCTTTTTAGAGAGCCTTTGATTTTTGGCTGTAGCATGACTGGGGGGGTTCAGCGGTAGTTGGAGAAGGGGGGATGAGGGGGAAGGAAAGAGAGGGCTTTCGGACTAGTATAAAAAGAGGTGCAGTGAGGTAGTCGCGAGGACAGTGTAGAAAGGGGGATAGGGGAAACGGGAGTGCCTGAGAAAACTGAAGAGAGATTTTGCTCGAAAGGGTGGTGCGAATTCGGTGGGTAGGAGACTTGACAGACGGGAAGCAGGGGTGGGTGGAGGCTCTCGCCTATCGAAGCTCTACAAACAAATGGCCCGCGATTCGACGACCGGCGAGAGGTGAAGGGGTTACTCTCTGCTGACAAATGGCCGGCGATGGGCGTCCACAGAGAGGGAAGTCAAGGATGGAAAACACAATGTTTTCTAAAAGGGTTCGAGCACAGTGAAGTAGAGACCTCTCTGCTAACGAGCTCTGCTGACAAATGGCCGGCGATGGGCGTCCACAGAGAGGGCAGTCGAGGTTAGAAAACACAAGGTTTTCTAAAAGGGTTAGAGCAAGGTGAAATAAAGACAAGGTGATAAGAGACGGGGGGGGCAGGTAGTTTAGAAGATCGGTATGGAGATAGGCTAAATAGGGAGACCGGATTGGGGAACCGGAGACATAGCTGGCGATGTGTTTCTGTTCCGGGGGTACGTGTCGGCCGTGAGAACCCGGTTGGACGAAGTACAGCAAGCTAGATGAAATGAAAATGGTGTCTGTGACAGGGAGTGCATGGTAGCTACTTCCCTAACCTACAGACAAGTGTCTATGTGGACCTTTGGTTCGCCTTATATACACCCTCGGGGTGCGCGCCATTGCCCCCCTTCTTTGGCGTGGGTTTGAGTGTTATGACTAGATTACGTCAGAACGCTTGCGAAAACATTGTCTTGTGGCAAGGCACGTGCTTTCTTGCCCATGTGGACCTTCGACTGCGAGGCGCCGGAATTCTCACTCTCTTCCGCACTGTAGCACGGAGGGTGTGTTCATCCGGTGTTAACATGAGTGGGAGATGGCTGCTAGGGACCTGCGTTGACGATTTTGAAGTAAAACTTGAAAACACAAGACCTAAAGAATCCTCACGGGCACGAAAGAAACGACATACACACAACAAAGTTTTAATTATATAAATTAGTTAGTTTACTCCCAAGAATCATGTCACCATAGTTTGAAAGACATTAAGAAAAAAATGTGGATTTTTATCTTAAGGGTCGATGTACACCTTTATGAACATGTGTTTACACACTATTAATAGACAATTATTTTTAAATCATTCCATTACTTTTAGTAGTTAAAATTATCAAAATCTGGTACGGTAACTCTGCATTTTCATTAGACCCATACATTAATTTTAGTCTGTTAGTTATTGGAACGTAAATAGGAATTGACTGCATTAAAAGTAGCTCTTTGTACAAACTTGTACTATATATATTTTTTCTAGTAAATGTACACGTTAATAAATAATTAACTCATATCTTGCATTTCAGCTAAGCAACAAGCTCTGGTGCAGAAATACACTAACTGGTTCCAGCAAGAGGAGGCAATGAAAGTAGATGAAAGTAAGCGGATAGGTAAAAGGAATCTTGAAGTAGATTCATATGGTGCGGAAGGTTCATTTCGTAAACTGGCTATTGACTGAACTCGTCGATTGTTTTGTGGAGTAAAACTAAAGATTTAATAATGTTAAAATGAGATCTTGGTGATATAAAAAATTTTTGAAATTATTTTACTTGTTCAATTTGTGTTAATATTTAGATAGCTGTATGATAGCTCGTTGGATTACAATTCAGGAAATCTACGTATCGATCCAAAAAGCCAGCTCTTATGACTTTTTTTTTTTCATGGTCTTCATTATTCCCTACAGCAAAGGTTTTGGATGTGTGTCTTGCGATAAACCATAAACAACACCTTTCAAATCTCTTTCTTCTCACCGATTCATAACCATCTAAACTATAATGAATTATAGCACGCGATGAAATAATTCCTTTTTAAAGAGAGATTTGGAGATGCAGTAACAATGTGTGGGAGACAATGGTATCTGTTTGGAATTGTTTGGGTAGACGATGTGAACTAACAAAGAGAAAGACATATGGAAACGCATAGTCTTGACAACTTAACAGAAGAGTGATGTTATTACTTAAGAGGTACTGTAAGAAAGTATGTGATTTGCAAATCTGGCTTTCAGGTAAGGTTCCCTGTGAAGCACAAATTGTATAAAGAATGTGTTGTTTGTAATTGTCACAATTGTTCATCAATATAGTAAAAGTGAAAGAATACATACTCTCATCAGTAGGCTACTGTTACTAAAATGTTATCAGAAGTGTATATAATGGTGGAAGAGTGTTAAATTACAGATATTACATTATTGTTGTTATTAATAAAATTTTGCAACAGTGATTATAATGACTCTGTATCATGTACGTTTTATATGCACAAAGAAATGAATAATTTACATATTTTTTCCCCATTTTTCAAGTCCAAGAAATAATAATTCTAATACCGCAAATCCGACTTCAATCCTTCCTATACTAATTCCTCATGTCATGAATAATCCATGTCAATTAATATTAATAATATAAGATTTTCAAGGATTCTTCAAGTGAGTTTATGATAATGTATCCCAAATGAAGCTATCAATTGCGATGTATTTAAATATGCAGTGGCGTAGGCTACGCAGAATTTTGTCAAGTGGGGTTATTATTAAAATTGTTTACACTTTACATCATCAGTATTTTAAATTTTGTGTATTATTATTATTTTATTATTATTATTATTATTATTATTATTATTATTATTATTATTATTATTATTATTATGTTACGATATATTTATTACTATTATACCACAGTCTACTATATACAGTCACGAAGCTTGAGTTTTGAGGGTGCTAGAAACAATAGACTGTGACGGTACTATTTTGCATTGCCTGTAATGAGGCGTTATTAGCGATCCTAGTGGTGAGCAACTATCTAATGTTTGCATATTTACTACTTATTGAGCTTCGCGACTGTATATACTAGACTGTGATTATACTATGTTCTAATACAACATATTCATGAATAACCTTATAAAATCTTTGAAATGTATTTTGTTCACAGCCAAACAATTACTAAAATATTTTAACTTGTGTTTAATTTTGTATAATAAAAAAATAATGGTGTCATTATTACATTTACACAATAACAAATATTTAGTCAACAGTTATTTGAATAGGATAGGTAAGACACTTTACATAACATAAGATCCATGAAAACAACCAAATATTAAATTATATGTAATTTCTTTTATGTTGAAGGGGGCTTCCCCCTTTGCATACGCCAATATATATGTATGTATGTATGTATGTATGTATGTATGTACGTACGTACGTACGTACGTACATATGTGCTGGGTAACTATCGGTGCTGGACCCGGACTCATTTCACCGGCATTATCACCTTCATCTCATTCAGACGCTAAATAACCTAAGATGTTGATAAAGCGTCGTAAAATAACCTACTAAAATAAAATAAAATTAAATAAAAACGTATGTATGTATGTATGTATGTATGTATGCATGTACAGTTGTCAAAAAAAAGTGGCCGCACTCGTGAACAGCAAATATTTTCTAAGTCCACTTCGGGTCACATGATGCATGTGCTTGAACAAGCAGTTCCGGAAGTATAGAAATATTCCATACGTGCGTCTCGTAGACCAGTGGTGGAGTGCTTGCTTAATGATTACAAGGTTGTGGGTTCGGGCATTCTTCAAACTTTCATTTTATTTTTTAATCGTTCTTTAGTGATATAAACAATATTGAAATTGTCATTTATATTCTGTTATCGTTCTTTATCGATATCAAGTTATTTATATTTTGTTATCGTTCTTTTAGTGATATAAATAATATTCAAGTTATAATTTTTTGTATTCTGTTCTCGTTCTTTAGAGATATAAATAATATTGAAGTCATCATTTGTATTCTGTTATCGTTCTTTAACGATGTGAATAATATTCACGTTTTTTATTTTCTGTTATCTTTCTTTAGCGATATAAATAATATTCAAGTTATCATTTATATTGTTTTCGTTCTTTAGCGTTATAAATAATATTCAGGTTATTTATATTCTGTTATTGTTCTTTCGCGATATAAATAATCTGTATTTTATGTAAGTAATTATTATAATACAAATAAGCATTTTTCTCTGTAAAATAGGTTATTTTATTTGAGTAATTAAATATGTTATATAATAATGTCTTATATTAATTAAACAAACCGATATTTATCATTTATATTCTGTTATCGTTCTTTAGTGATACTGTATAATTAATATTCAACTTATTTATATTGTTATCGTTGTTTAGCGACAAAATAATATTCAAGTTATAATTTATATTCAGTTATCGTTCTTTAGCGATATAAATAACATAAATTTAGTATTAGGTTTGGAACAATACAGTTGCATAATACTGGTATTAGTTTTTCTTTTTATATCATTCCGTTATACTATCTTGAACCACAATAAAATGAAAGTAGTGACGAGGAATTGAACCTGAGACGTAGACATCTAAATTCCGACGTTCTTCCGCTGAGCTACGAGGGCACAAGTGTGGAAACATTTGCGGAAAAATTGGCTCAATCCTCCTCCAAGACTTTCTGATGACTTGTAGAAGCTAGTCCAGGATGCGGGGGGCAAAGGCTAATTGGATTTCCCAGTCTCTGATCAGGTCAAACATCCTGATAGAACTAATATTTAACCCTTGCGGTGAATTTCGGTGAATTTCGGTGAAGTCCGGAGGGCCCAATTAGTCAAATGCACTCTCCTCATCTCCACGCTTGGGCTCCCTGGGATGTAATAATATATGAAAGAGACAGTGGTGTGCGGAAAGCAACGGGAAGTTACCGCATTTATCCTTCCCAAAAAAAAACTGCAAACATGAGCAAAGAAAGCTTTTAATAGAAAAGGAGCATCTTCTGCGGACCTCTGGAAAAAGAAGTAAGGAAGAGACCAGTGAAGTGCTTTGTGTGGAGTGTGGCATTGTATGGGGAAGAAACATGGACATTACGATGAAATGAAGATACACGAATAGAAGCATTTGAAATGTGGATGTGGAGAAGAACGGGGCGTGTGAACTGGACAGACAGAATAAGAAATGAAGTTGTGTTGGAAAATGTGGGTGAAGAAAGAATGACGCTGAAACTGATTAGAAAGAGAAAAAGGAAGTGGTTGAGTCTCTGGTCGAGAAGAATTATAGATGACATTAGGATATGTGGGTCATATGCGGAGACTAAGAGGAAGGCAAAAAATAGGAAAGATTGGAGAATACTGGGTTTGCAATGAAAGACCTCCCCATGGGCAGAACACTTATGTAGGTATGTTCAGAATGCCTGGAATGTCGTGTCTAAGAACAGTTGCTATTTGCAAAGACTAGTCGATTCCATGCCCATTCCACTGCAAGATGTGATCGAGATAAGGCGAAGATAGACTAAATATTGAATCTGGCTATTTGTTTTCTTTTTTGAACGCTTAATTGTTTGAATGTTCTAAGGCAGACGCCAGTAAGTTTGTTTTGTTTATGCCACGAAAGATATTTTTGTTGAGAATAAAATCTTTTTTCTTTCCATTTGCAGCCACAATATTATAATGATAAAGTCATGGCATAATAATAAATGAACCTGATGTTAATTACTAATATAATCGTAAAAAAGAAAGGAGCAATTATGTACATTTTGTCTCTCTTTCTTAAAAGCAAAACAAAAAAGAACACAGAATGCACGAGATTGTATTCGAACGCAGGGCCTCACGAATAAGAGGCCGGAGCGTTACCATTACGTTATGGAGTGACACACGGAATACTTTCGTTATAACTGTTATATAACTATTAACCCTAGAAGAAGAAGGCTTCAGACTAGCGAACAAACAGGAAATACCAACCTACATTGCACATAACGGATCCACCACGATCGACCTAGTGTTCTGTAAAGGAGAAAACCTAAAACTAACGAAGCAAGAAGGACTATGTCGTTAACAACAGCCCACATAAGAGAACATATCCCCATAAAGACAACCTTTCAAATGGAAATACTCCAACCGAGAAAAGACGCAAAAGGACCAAACATATAGTACACCAGCAAAATTGAGGAGGAAATAATAAAACAGAACAAAGACAACATCGAGAGAGCGAGGACACTAATGAGTCATTCCACGTCAAATCGCACAGCAATAAAACACGACCTTCTCGTAAATGGTCGATTTTGTTTTCCTGAATTCTAGACATCAAACAAGGAGACCCGTATTGTTTTATTTTCACAATTATTAATTATTTGTGTAGTTATGACTATTTGAAATTACCCAAATTATGCGCGCACTGTTACAAAAACTCACTTGGAGCTCTGTGCCTACATATAATTGAGATTTGCAGTTTGGCGCATTTGAAAGACTAAATACAACACTTTTTATTACTTTAGGGTTATCACAAATAAATTTAAAATTTGGCCTAATTTTTTAATCATTTATTTTTCAAAGCAAATTTACTATATTATATATCCAAGTTAAAAATATGAAAAAATATATATATATATATATATATATATATATATATAGACTTGTTCCCTGATGTATTATCTGTAAATTACTGCATTTAGAAATATGGGATCTGCACACATACATTTGTAACAATTTATTATCCGGAGGCATGCACGCACTCGCGAATCCCGGCTAATGAACTGCTTGTGGCCGTGGGCTAGAAGGCTGCCCACGGAGAGTTTTACGAAATTCCCCATTGCA
Source organism: Periplaneta americana (assembly GCF_040183065.1). Classification (NCBI taxonomy): domain Eukaryota; kingdom Metazoa; phylum Arthropoda; class Insecta; order Blattodea; family Blattidae; genus Periplaneta; species Periplaneta americana. Next base: position 120,792,605 of record NC_091120.1, read on the forward strand.
TATATGCCACACTAAAGTACAAATGCATTCATTCATCAAATGATTAATAGGGTAAACCATACAGTTATTGGCCACTTGAACTTTGATGTGTTATAATAAGACAGGATATGCAAATAATTAATTAATATTTTGCCAGATGGTAGCAGCATGTTTTCTTATTTGGTATTTACTTTAATTTTCAACAACAGATAGCACTATGAGATGAAAAAGATGTTTTTGCAAAACACACGTTCCCAGGCTTTGGTTTCTTGTGAAATTCTTAAGAACTGTGTTGTGGTTGAGTCATAATAATTACTGTTTCTTTTAATTGGTATTCATTATTATTCCAATTATGAGGTACGTACATATCTATTTTCACTTTACACTTATAAAACGTAATCAAATACAATCCCTAAATTTTGAAAATTTACTGGCTAATGACTGTTTAATTATAACGCATTTTTCAGTTATTGGCCACCCCGGCCAATAACTGTCTTAATGGGTGGCCAATAACTATTCTTGTTTATTTTATACCCTGGTTAGATTATTTTTAAGATTCCAAAATGGGCTGACTATAAGCCAAAGGCGATGAAGGTAACATTGAAAGAATTGGAATCTCACAGGACCTCACTTACAGTCATTGCTAAAAAGACGGGGTTCCTAAGGCAACCTTAAAAATCAAAATAAAGAATGCTAAAACGGAAAGGTGATTTGAATCTTATAGCCTAGGAGGAAATTGATAATGAGTGTTCTGAAAATGTCATTTCATATCGAACACTGGATGCAGACAAATCCACGGGGTTGTTTCCGATCTCTGAAACGAATTTGAATGACATCATGTGCGTCAGGAGTCACATGACAGCTGAATTGTGGCGCGAGGTGACAGACCAGTAGTGAGTGATTTCATAATCAGAGTGCACGGCGACTCACAGCAGAAATTCCCAAGAAAATCGAGCCTTTTTGGGAGGGGTACATAACAACTCTTTCCGATGCCAAGTACAGTTAAGTGGAAATAAAAGAAGCTTGTAATAAACGAGATTTCGTTATTTCCAAGAAAGGCATCTTCTGTATACTTAATAAGATTGATAAAGCTCGAATGGAATTAATTTGTATCATCTCGTGGGGTGCGGCGACTTGTGATGGGGGGGGAGGAGGGATTTGCTTGCTTTTTCCACTCTGGAATTAATCCCATCCGAGCTTTGCCAGTCTTATGAAGTACACATAAGATGTCTTTCTTGGAAATAATGAAACCACGTTTTTGCAGGCTCCTATGATTTTCATGTAACTGTACTAGCATCGGAAAGAGTTGTTATGTACATCTCCCAGAAAGGTTAAATTTTCTTGGGAATTGCTACTGTGATACACTGTGCACTCTGATTATGAATTCACTCACTACTGGTTTGTCACCTCTCGCTGCAATTCAGCTGTCGGTGTGATTCCTGACGCACATAACGTCATTCAAATTCGTTATCGGAGATCGGAAACAATCCTGTACTCAATAAGAAGTTTTGGCTGACAATATTGACAATTATACCTATTATAAAATTCAAGAGATGAACCCCGGAATCTGACTCTCCATGACAATTTTTTTATATTTTGTATTTTTTGTTGGCTATTTAACAACGCTGTATCAACTACTAGGTTATTCAGCGTCGATGTGATTGGTGATAGTATTTGATAGAGGAGATCCAGGATTCGCCATAGTTTACCTCACATTCTCCTTACAGTTGGGAAAAAGCTCGGAAAAATCTCAACCAAATGATCATCTCAAGCGGGAACGAACCCATGCCAGGGCACAAGGCAAGTGCCTCAGCCGACTGAACTACGCCAGTATCCGACTCTCCATGACAATACTGTACATCAACAAGTGTGAATGCAGGTTGTAGTAGTCAACATTCTGGTTGTGGTAACATAAATGTAAGTGAGAGCCACCGGTGTAGCTCGGTCAGATAAGGCGCTTGCCTGCCGATCTGCAGTTACGTTCGGGCGCGGGTTCGATTTCTGGTTGGGTTTTTTTCCGAGGTTTTCCCCAACTGTAAGGGGAATGTCGGGTAATCTATGGGGAATCCTCGGCCTCATCTCGCCAATTATCATCTCGCTATCACCAATCCCATCGACGCTAAATAACCTCATAGTTGATAGAGCGTCGTTAAATAACGAAGTAAAAAGGACATAAGTAAGAAAATATCTTCCATGCTCAAAAGAGTCAAGAATACATAAATCGGAAAGTTTCTGGTGTGGCCAGAGACACCTAAAAGAGAAGGCAAACATGATACAGAAAGATTGCAGTTTTCGATAATATCACAGAGCTACCAGGATATGCATAGAAAGAAGCGCGAATAGAAAGTTGTCCAAGAAAAGAAAAAAGAATGAGAAAACGTGAAGTTGCGAAAGAAAGAAAAGAGAAAACACAAATGACAAAAGGAACACTTTTCAGAGAATTGCAAAATTAATCAAGTCCAATTTGTAACATTTGAAAGAAGCTTTCAGTGAAATTTGATGTGAAGATTCTAAAAAGGTATTTTATGTAAATTATATTTCACGTAAACACAGACAACACATTCCTGAAAAAGATGGTGATATCTCCCTATGTCACTCATTTTTATAAAGAAGAAGATTCACATAACAGTATGGACCTTAAGGGTAGTTCGAAGGATGATGATTTCCTTGAAGAACTTGGTAAACTAGCAACATATAAATAAGGGCCTACAGAGCAAAGAGACATGTGGATTTATATTTTACATAAAACTGGTGTTAGGGCAGTGCAATGCATGTGTAAATAATTAATAGAAATAATAGCAACAGTTTAAAATAATATTTGCAGCCAAAACAAAAATAAATGTCTTATAGTTGATAATTGTGAAGTGGCCAATAACTATACAGTCAGTGGCCAATAACTGTCAAGAAGTGGCCAATAACTGTAATTTCACACATATCAATTTTATATGGTCACTAGTATCACACAGTATTATTGAATCCATTTGTGTAACAGTGTTTTGAATAAAGAAATAATTGACAATTATAGATGCACAAACAGTTCATTCTTACAATATAATGCATTGAAATCCTCGACTTTCAAACATAAAACTTTCCTTAAGTGGCCAATAACTGTATGGTTTACCCTACCTTAAGGAACAGTAAATATCTTATCTAAAGTTATTTTATTATTGTCAGCTCAGCTGAGAGGGGGAGCCCTTCACAATGCTGTATGCTTATACTGTAATATAGCCAAGTGTTTAACGATAGCAAGGCTGGGTAAGGCAGTAAACTTTATGACAGTAAACAGATCGCAGGAGACAAAATATAGAAGAGAAAAATAATCAGTCAGGGTTTGAATTTCATGGAGTGGCGTGACTTTTATACAACATTAGTGACAGCAAAGATCGCGTAATATATAAGAAGTGTTTAAATACATTTGACCTTCCTAATCACGCTTTTAAAAAGAAAAATACATTAAGACGCGTAAGTCGCGATTTATTGATAAAGCTCAATTTAAAGGAGTCTTTGAATGTGCGAATATGTGATTCTTTCCGTAAAAAAATCTATCAACTTCCGGAGAGGTCAGGTGAAATTATATGTGAAGCCGGTAGTTCTTGTGATATTAATAAACATGAATCAAATGAAAATGCGGACAGAGAAAGTGATTATCCCAGTTCTTCTTCTAGCGCTAGAAATCAGTAATATTGAGGAATTAAACAAGAGTTTGGTGTCAATAGAATCCCTTATCAAGTAACGAAAACTACAACGAAAACGATACCCCCGTGAAAAGTTTAATAAAGTAAAAGTTCCTAGCAAGTAAAGTTTTTCATGTAGAAGATGCATCGTCATCCCTTCAAAAGTCGGCCATACTTTATTTTTGACGGAATGTGCAAAGAAAATGTTCAACCTGAAAATTACATAGTTATTGCAGACTTTTCTGAAAATCATTAATTTGTAATACAAGATTCAGTACAAGGTGTGCATTGGAACAAATGCCAAACCACAATACATCCTTTCGTAGTATATTTCAAAGAAGATACAGAAATTCGTCAGAAAAGTATTGTTGTCATCTCAGAAAGCATGAAACATAACACCGAGTCCTTTCACTTTTTTCAATCCGAAGCAATCAATTTCTTAAACCAAGAATTCAACGATATGAAAAAAATCATCTACTTTTCCGATGGATCAAGTTCACAATACAAAACCAAAAAATAATTTAAAAAATAATTGTTTACATGAAGACGATTACGGAATTAGCGCTGAATGACACTTCTTTGCAACGTCGCATGTTAAAGGTCCATGTGATGGCATTGGAGGAACTGTTAAAAAATTTGCCACGAGAGCCAGCCTATACAAGATCCTATAACAACACCAAAAAAAAAAAATGTTTGATTGGTCACAAAAAACATTTCTAACTTGTCATTTATATTTTGTCCATTGAATAAGCACAAAAACCACAATGAAAATTTGTAGGCCAGATAACACAATCTAAAACCAATAACTGGTACATTAAAATTACATTCTTTCACTCCGCTATCAGAAACTGAAGATTTAGTACAACAATTTTCTTTCGAGAAAGAAAGTAGGCGAATGAAAATTTAAAGTGTAGTGTGAATGAAAACAAACGTTTAAAAAGCATAATGTAGAAATATTTGAAGATATAACAAGTAAATTAGCAGTGTTTTCTCGAGTGACTTGATCCATACTGGGTGTAATGTTGCAACGTTCACTCGATCATCCAGAGCCAATAAACCTCCCAGCTCGCTTTAACGCTTCCCGTCCACTGCTGCTGCACCGACCGCTATACATTGTTTCGTAAGTAATTAAATTTCCATTAAAGTATTGGAGATCCCATTGTGATTTTTTCTGGAATTATTTTCTGCACCTAGTAGGCACTTTTTAGATTTTTAATACGGCTATTTCACATTGATATCTAACTTTTAAGAATTGTATCATAAAATATATTTGTAATAATTAGATTAAAATTAGTTAGTAAATATTTAACAAAAGACAGTACCTACTTTAAACTTTCAAATGCATTAAAAAAAATAACATCAATATCCTCAGAAATATGACGCTTTAAATGTTGCATTGTGCGACATTTTTAACGAATTTTAGCATGCAATATTTTAAAAACATGTGGACTTAGGAGGAAATAAAAACACACTTGTTGGTTTATTAGACCCATAGAGTTGGTAAAAAAAATATAAACGCATCAGAAATATGAAGGTCAAAATTTGTATAATTTTGTGCGATTTGACATGGAATGACTCTAATAGAAGAAGGCAAATTGGAAGAAACCCTGGAAGTATCTACGGAAGTAATAAAGAAATCCGTGAAAATGAGAAGAAGGAGACAGGCGCAAATGTGGTTCGACCAAGAATGCTACAAGGAACGGAAAGAAACTCTGCAGGCACTATACATAGCAGAAACACATAGAAGACAGGAAGACTTAGCCACGTACGCAGGGAAAAGAAGGAAATACAAATCTACAATTATAAAGAAAAGTGAGGAATATATTGAAAAGGAGGCAAGAAAACTAGCGGAGGATGCAAAATTAAACCCTTTCATAGCGCTGAGAAAGAGTATCTCACCTATAGCAGGAGAAATACACATGAAGGAATGGGAAACAGATTTCTCGGAGATATTGAATAAACAGAAAAAAGACCGTGCATACGACATGTAACCAACAGAGTCCGCACACAACTTAGAATTAATAACATCAACAGAACTCAGGCAAGCAATCACAGGCAGAAGAAACAAAAAAGCGGCAGGCCCAGACAATATATACATGGAACATATCAAAGACTCCCTTTATACGAGGGGGATCCAGGAAATAACGACCGTTTTGTTGTAATAATTAAAAAAATATATATTTATTTGAAAAAACAAAGTCTGTTACATAACTGAAGCTTCCTTTACTTCTCTACATAATCAGCACCTACATTTAAACATTTGTCGTATCTGTTCACTAGCTTTAGAATTCCCGTGTTATACTCCTCTGCCGCCAGTTCATTAAGCCAGGTGTTCACTGTCTTCTTCAACTCATCACTTCCAAAACGCGTACCACCTAGAAAGTCTTTTAGCTTAGTGAAAAGGTGAAAATCGCTAGGAGCAAGGTCTGGACTATAGGGCGGATGATCAAAGATTTCCCAACCGAATTGATCCAGCAATTCTCGAGTTGAAGCAGCAGTGTGCGGGCGGGCACAGATTTTGTCGTAGCCAAGATGTTGCGACACAATTTCACCAAGCAAAGAACGAGAAATGTCAGGAAAGGCAATATGCAATTCGTCGAGTGATGTGCGCCTGTCTTGCAAGATTCTGTTGTTCACTTTCGTCTTCAGGTCTTCTGTGATGAGTGATGGGCGTCCGAGTCGAGTTTCATCGTGGACATTTGTTCGCCCATTGTTGAACATTTCGCACCATTTTCTCACATTTCTTTCATTCATTACAGTATCACCATACACTTCTTTCAATTGCCGGTAAATTTCTGCAGGTTTAAAATGTCGGGCATTCAAAAATCGAATCACACTCCTCACCTCACAGTCGGCGGGATTATCAATCACGTCGTTCATTTTGAAGTAACACAAAATGCACAATGGCGACTTTTTGCAACCAGTACTCACAACATTATGAGAATACATGTTAAGGAAGCCAGTTGACCTTCAAACAAGGAAGGGGAGTCAGCTGCGCGGCGGGTATGCGCGAACGGTCGTTATTTCCTGGATCACCCTCGTAATATGGAGGAACTATGGATGGACCTGATGAACAGACAGGGAAAATCCCTGAAAGATGGAAAACAGCGACGCTAAGGATACTCTATAAAGGGAAAGGCGACAGAGCATCACCTGACTCATTTAGAGGAGTGGCACTAGAAAACACTTTCTTCAAAGTATTCACGACGATACTCAACAGAAGATTAATAGAGGCCACGGAGGGAAACATCCCGGATCATCAATTTGGCTTTATAAAGGGCAGGAGCACGTTGCACGCAGTAAAATACCTAATGGATCAGATAGAAGACACCTTGAGACACCCAGGAGGAAAATACTACACAGTTTTTGTTGATTTAAAAAAAGCGTTCGACTCACTAAATAGAGGAAAACTGATCGAGAAACTCAAAGGTATGATTGGGGAAGACTGACAAGCAGAAATGATTCTATACGCAGACGACATGGTGATAGGGTCGGCAGTAAAAGAGGACTTTTTTTATTGGGCTATTTTACGACGCTGTATCAACATCTAGGTTATTTAGCGTCTGAATGAAATGAAAGTGATAATGCCGGTGAAATGAGTCCGGGGTCCATCACCGAAAGTTACCCAGCATTTGCTCGTATTGGGTTGAGGGAAAACCCCGGAAAAAACCTCAACCAGGTAACTTGCCCCGATCGGGATTCGAACCCGGGCCACCTGGTTTCGCGGCCAGACGCGCTGACCGTTACTCCACAGGTGTGGACAAAAAAAAAAGAGGACGTGCAGAAGGCGCTACAAAATCTAGATAACTGGGCAGAGGAAAACAACCTGGATGTAAACAAAGAGAAGACAGTGTGAATGACATTCAGGAAGGGCGGAAGAATAGCGCCCAAAGACAGAAAAACCTTATTTGACGAGCCGCTACAAGTTGTAGGGAAATATAAATAGTTGGGAATTACATTTCAGACAACAGCAACATCTTTCGGTATGCACGTTCAGGAAAGAGCAGCGGCAGCCATCAAAGCCTCATACAACATTCCGAACATAACCAATCTGTCTACAAGCACAGCGATGACACTATTCAAAACGGTAGTGGCGCCAGTTATAACGTACGTAATAGAGATTATTTTGAAAAAACTCAAGATCGGTGATATGATAAGAATAGAAAGATTCAAGACTGTTTATGAACCTTATTTTATTTCATGGAGTGCAGTGTCATGGAAAGGACTTTACCGAGACACCTTCTACTGCCCACTACTAATTGGTTGTCATAAATAAATGTCTTCCTTACTGTGACGGAAATCTTGTCTTCTCCTGTCAGTAACCAATCACAACCCTCGTTCAAAAGAATTGATAGGCTCCCGTCAAATCCATGTGGAGGCAGAGTTGTCGTATCTTTTCCGAATTCCAAGAATCCCGTCAGTTTCACTGCATAATTTCGAGGATCACCAGGATTGTGGCAACTGTGCAATGTTGGGACGAGGGGACAGGATGGAATTGTCAGAGTTGTTTGTGTAGGAAGTCATAAATCTGTAAGTGGATCTTCAAAGGAGCCACCGAACTGCACTCCTTGAAATAAAATAAGGTAAACTAAGAGTCGGAAAAGCAGCGTCATCCCGCCTTGTATATGAGCTCATGAGATAGACATATTTCGTAGATGATATCAGATCGCAGCACTGGCTACCATCCACAGGACCCTACCAGGAACTGGTAAGCATAAGAGACCCGAAGAAGAGGGAGATAGACCTAGAGTTCTACACCACATCAGCTATGCTAGTCGACAGCTGGACCAGGGAGTGTAGGAGCCAGAGGCATGTGACAACAAGACTCGCAATACACGGGTTTCATTATAAAATATGTGAGAACAACAAGTTCCATGAACCGACCGAAGACTGCAAATGTTCGCTGTGCGGGCAAATATGTAGGAAATACCACATCATAAGGTGTGCGAAGAGAGTTAAATCAATAACAGACCATGGCAAAGACTAAACTTGGACATTAAAGCTCAACTCGAGCGCATTTTTCTCATTATTATTATTATTATTATTATTATTATTATTATTATTATTATTATTATAACTGTGGAAATCAGGCAACGTGGTCCAACAATATGTAACATCGCCTGTCTCCGAATTGTAGCGAAGATACCCGAAGGGAACTTTGCTTCAAGAGAGCGGCCACTTTTTCTTTTGACAACTGTACGTACGTATGTATGTAGGCCTATGTATATGTGTATGCATGAATGCACAGTCTGTGGAGGTTACGTGATCTAGAGCATCAGCTTTCACGCAGTTGGAATTTTTCTTGGAGACCTCTCGTTTTCCCATGTTACGTATTATTGTCATACCGACCAATCTCCAATCCATTTTCATATTCATAGCAGTTCTTCCATCACTGGTTGACGACGTGAGGATGCAGCTGGTCTAGGACTATGTAGTAACTGCATGAAACTTGGTTACACAGCGAACTTTAGCACTGTAAATTGGCTTGGGTAAAATGCGTCAAGCCCAAGGTTAGGGTAATAGCATGTAAAGATTATTCAACGATATTTAAACTATACTCTGTCCAGCGAAATAATACAGTGATGTAAACTATAGAACGGCAAGTTACAAACAGAAATGCGTCACTCTGCCGTTATTAAACATTCATGACATCACATATTTAACATTATCAATTATGGGGTGTTCGGATAAAGGGGGATAAGTCATTTTTTGTGCAGATGGAATTTTGTTCCCCATATGAACACAATTAAATTAGGCTATACATGTGGATGTGCAAAAATCAAAAGAATACTACCATCTGATATGTTTTATTTGTGTAGAAAATTATTTGCAACAGGAATCCGAAGTTTAATTTTCATTAACCTCCAAACTCATTTTTATGACTTACCACCCTTTACTCATACAACACAGAATATATCTATTGACAAATAACAAAAGAAAAAAGTCCTACTTTATATTCTTTATTTATTTAAAACGATCTTCAAAAAATCACATTATAATATTTAATTTGTAACTAACTCATCCTCTGATTGAGATTCTGTTTGGCATGTACGAGTATATCTATTATCAGGCAGTACATCTCACTTGACGATAGGGGAGACTCGGATAATTCCGCAATATTAAGAAGTAAATCTATCCCATTTTTATAAAAATGTTTATTTAAAAATATTATCAAGGTATGTAGACATGGACAAAACCTTTCATTACCAAATGAGATAAAGAGACCTATTAAAATGCAAATATATTTAGTTGTACATACATTACAGTTGAAAAAGTACAACTAGGGTAATTCCGCAACAGTGCGGGCAAATCCGCAAAAGGACTTGGTTAATTCCGCAGTAGTAAATAATTATGAAATACATTATGAAAGTAACATAAAAGGAACAATTTATATGTAACAATGCTCACTTTCTTCACAGCTGTGTAGCAAAACACGAAAAACAGCCAACTTTCGATGTTTCACTGTATTGCCGACAGAGGTGTCGACCAATATCCTTGATTTTTTTTCTATAGCACTGCAGAGGACATGCCTCCTGTTGACAGCCTTTCATACCTTACGTTGACGCTATTGTAAAGCCACAGTAAAATCATATATGCACTACTGCGGAATTACCCGCACTGCGGAATTAGCCGAGTTTCCCCTATGTATCAGAGGAAGAACAATTGTTTGTATTACATCTGAAGTCTGAATAGAGTAATATGTTACTAGTCAGCAATGTATGTAATGGAGGGGGAAAGAAACCGGTCACCCTACCCCATTAAACTATTTGCTGACTTGCTTGCCTCTTGAGTGATGCCTTATTGCTGTCATTTATGAGGTTCAAATCTGTCTTTGGACAGTTGACTAAGCAACAACGAACAAGTAACTCATATATACACGTAACTTTTATCCAGCTCAATTTTCTATACTTTATAACTTTTTATTTTATTCACATGTACTGTATCTTATACTTTTGTTGGTTGGGTGGAATAGAAAACCTTACAGTCTTAACTCTGCAAGCAAAAATTTCAATATTTTGCTAGGGCTATTTTGTGAAGAATGAGTGTGATGCTCCCAAGATCCAATCAGAAATCTCAGAACCTCGTGCATGTGATTACATCACTTTATTCTTTCTTTGGTTAGACTTTAGGTAGGTAGAAATGAAAGGTATGACTCAAACAGGCATGTCTGTAGCGCTTGTTATTTGCAGTAAGAATATTCTGAGTATGTAGAGGGTAACTTTGCAATATGCACCTCTGAGATGAGAGTTATTTCAAATAAATTCAAGAAAGATTTTCATTGGAGCAGTTCTCTCGTATGGGAACATCGCTTAGCAACCACGAACATCTGTAAAGAACGTCCGAAGTGGTGGCAGTTTTAGTTGAGTTAACATTATACAGTTTTCTCTAGTATGTCATTTCTAATGGTATAGATTTAATAAAATACTGTTCCTTTTCTATTTTCAAAATGTTGTCCATTAACTGAGGATTTTCTTCAGATCTAGAGAAAAATTGTATTAAACGTTGATATCGATATACTGTACTTGTTGCAACAATAGTTCTTCGAACGGATGTTGGCATTGAATTCCCCTATCATTAAAGGATTTATAAAAGCTTTTAATAATTTTAATTCATTTATTTCTATTAATTTGAGAAAAATTCATTTCGGCACTGAAAATCGAACCCGGGACCTCTCAGCTGTGCGCTTTTTCCATCTGAGCCATACCGGGATACGATTCACGGTGCCGGCCGAACTCCTCTCATTGTATTATTAATAGCCGACTACCTGTATTTAAAACATTCAAGCCATGCATGCATCCAGCGCGCATTCCGTGATGCGAGTCCTAGGCAGGATGCCTTAGACCACGATGCCACGGCGCGGGACTATAAAATACTCTGCACACATAAAATACGTATATGTACAAAATTATTTATATCCAGATATAAAATACACTGCACACACAAAATACATGGTAGGTAAATCTTAAAGTAAGATGTACAACAAGTAAGTTATAAATGTGATGAGATTGTAATATAATACAGCATTACAAGCGATATCTCACCTAAATGTCAATTATATAATCTGTTTACTTTACAAGATAAGAACAGATATTGCTACTTGAAGCCCATGTCCTCTGGAATAAATACTTTTCCATTTACTATTTCAACTCATATTGTAAGTTTAGCTCAAGAGATAAGATCTGATAATTACCGATACATCATTCCACCTGCAACTAGATAGATTCGCCGCCACTAATCTCTCTGAAATTTTAAGTAACAGTATAGATACCGATATTATGAAAAAGTGTTTTCATTTCATTAAAATTTATATATGCTGTATTTTAGTTCTGCTATTGTGCATTTAAAATATGAAGAACTGCGAAAGAATACCAAGCATCGGCAATTCGAATATTTTTTTTCTAATTGAATAATCCGATTTAAATATTTATTTAACTGAAGTGTGCTCGGGCATGGGTTCGATTACGGCTTGGGTGATTATCTGGTTGTGTTTTTCCGAGTTTTTCTCCAACTGTAAGGAGAATGTCAGGTATTCGTGACAAATCGTCTACCTGATCTCGTGAAATACCATCTCACTCTCAGCAATTCTATCGACGCCAATTAACCTAGTAGTTGATACAGCGTCTTGAAATAACCAACTAATGTTTAAATAATTGATTTTTGTCCATTAACAGAAATGTTATGAAATCTACAAGAATACATGTCCACAGCTGTGGAGTAACGCTTAGCATGTCTGGCCATGAAAGGAGCGGACCCGGGTTCAAATCGTAGCTGGGACAAGCTATCTGGTTGTGGTGTTTTCCCTCAATCCATTAAGAGCAAATGTGGGTAACTTTCGGTGCTGGACGCTGGACTCATTTCGCCGGCATTATCACCTTCATCTCAATCAGATGCTATTATATAATCCTAGTAGCTGAATAATTTCGAGGGAAAAATTGTTCCGGGGCCGGGTATCGAACCCGGAACCTTTGGTTAAACGTACCAACGCTCTCCCACTGAGCTACCCGGGAACTCTACCCGACACTGATCCAATTTTTCCCTCTATATCCACAGACCTCAAAGTGGGCTGACAACCGTCAAGCAACCGACATTTGAGTGCACACTAACTCTGTGTGACTTTAAATTGTGGTTTTCTGTTACGTACAGTGACGTGTATTATGCAAATTAAGCTTTCAGGAATAACTCCCTGTAAAGTTATTTTGAATAATTCGATACCCGGCCCCGGAACAATTTTTCTCTCTAAATTATTCAAATTAACTTTACAGGGAGTTATTCCTGAAAGCTTAATTTGCATAATACACGTCACTGTACGTAACAAAAAACCACAATTTAAAGTCACACAGAGTTAGTGTGCACTCAAAGGTTGGTTGCTTGACGGTTGTCAGCCCACTTTGAGGTCTGTGGATATAGAGGGAAAAATTGGATCGGTGTCGGGTAGAGTTCCCGGGTAGCTCAGTGGGAGAGCGTTGGTACGTTTAACCAAAGGTCCCGGGTTCGATACCCGGCCCCGGAACAATTTTTCCCTCGAAATTATTCAAATTAACTTTACAGGGAGTTATTCCTGAAAGCTTAATTTGCATAATACATGTCACTGTACGTAACAGAAAACCACAATTTAAAGTCACACAGAGTTAGTGTGCACTCAAAAGTTGGTTGCTTGACGGTTGTCAGCCCACTTTGAGGCCTGTGGATATAGAGGGAAAAATTGGATCGGTGTCGGGTAGAGTTCCCGGATAGCTCAGTGGGAGAGCGTTGGTACGTTTAACCAAAGGTCTCGGGTTCGACACGCGGCCCCGGAACAATTTTTCCCTCGAAATTATTCAAATTAACTTTACAGGGAGTTATTCCTGAAAGTTTAATTTGCACCCTAGTAGTTGATAAAGAGTCGTAAAATAACAAATATATATATAAAGAGAACAAAAATATATAATTATTGTTATTGAATTTGAAACAAAATTATTGCTATACACTGCAAATCAAATGTAACGAAAACTGAAAAGTCTTAAAATTCAGATTTGGTTTACTGCACTTTGTAGCAAGCAAAGAAACTTTATTGTTTTTGTTTTTTTTTGGCAAGATTGTTTTATAACAAAAATGTTTGTGATGGCATGCATATCATTATGACAACATGTTACAATCTATTAAATTGTACCGATGTTTCGTTTTATGGTGGATTTAAGCTGCGAGTAATGGATGGGAAAAGAGAGAAATGAGGCGAAGAGAAACATTTTTGTGACGACTATTTGAAGAAAGGAAAGGAAACAAGTTTACTGAAAACCATTAATTTTGTAATATTATTGTACAGTGTGCTTCAGATTCAGTTAATAGCGTTAATTTTCCGTAGTTAGTATCTTTTCGCTCCTTAAATTGCATCTTCCCCGACCGGATTTGGACCCGCGAACCTCGGATCCACTGAGGGCGAAGAGTTATGTAGTATATTGCGAAAAACACAAATTTAGCAGCCCAATGAATCTTCTTTGTTGCAGAGTTAGTAGCATAACATATGAGTGAAATATTTAATTTCTAGTACAATAGAGAATTGTTAATTTGACATTGCATAATTAGAACAATTCCTATTTAAACCAATGTTAAAAATCAACATTTGATTCCAATTTTCGTAGCTTACATCTGGATAATTCGAAGCCAGGACTTCATCGAAAATAATGTCCAATCTGGAATTCTAGAGAAAATTCAAAATTGTTCCGTGGTAACCTCGGTTATTAATGATTCCAAGAAACAAATTCTATTCTTAAAATTCATATTCATCGAAAGGCAGTGGAACAGGAAAGGCCGTTGCTCCTGTTAAGAGAAATCGTACCATTATCCAGTGACTGACCGCAGTAAGAGCAATGGGAGGGATTTTGTTTACAAAATACGGAATCGTCCCTCTCTTCTCTGTCCACTAGTGAATAGGCTAACTTGGAAGGAAATAAATTTGTAAAAATCTTCAGTATTACATTTGTACAGAAATTAGTGGGTTACCAGCTAATAGGGATTAGGCCTAATAAGAATTGACACTGAGCGAAATTCTCGGCTCTGTTTTTTGTGCGCATGCGATAGGTTAGCGTTTGATTTCACTTACAAGCGCTAGAGGTGAATATAATCGATAACCCGTGAATGGTGGAACAGCAATTATTCTAATTCGCTGGCAAGTCATGGATGAATATTATTATATTGTTATTACATTCATCCATGGACAAGTCTGCTAAAAGTGTTTCTCCTATCAATTGCTGGTGCAATATCAGCGCCATCTCTAGGGAAAAGATGCAGAACTTCACGTTGATGCCGATACAACTGGTTTGAAGGTAATTGAAATAATTCACTGCTAGCCTACATCAGAGGTACCGACGCGCCGTGTCCATCTACCGTACATTCACAATGTCGAAGCGTGGAGCATTATTTTGTGGCTACGTATAACACATGACAGCAGTTAAGGTAAAGTACACAACATATTCATTACTCATTACTCTATACGAGTGTACAATTCCTTCATTGATAAGAATGTTCTAAGAGAATTAAATAATTTACTGGTTAATTTGAATTTTGGATATTTCGATTTCTTTCATTTTCTCCATAGAGTTCTGAATAAAAATATTCCACAGTAGTAGGGTTGCAAAAAGAGTCTTTCACTCATAACAGTAGAGTGTGTAATGCCATAGTGCCATCATCAAAAATTGTTTCAGAACCACAGATATCAGTAACATAGGCCTACACTACTGTACCAAATGGAAATCCAAAGTGCCATCATCAAAAATTGTTTCAGAACCACAGATATCAGTAACATAGGTCTACACTACTGTACCAAATGAATGAGAATTATCACAAGGCGAGCCAGAAATACTGCTTAGAGATTGTGCCCCTGCTGCCTTCCTGAAACTGCAATTGAGTGGCTGTAAGACGTAGTGAGCGGCTGCTTTAGTATCCGACTTGGTGGACATTGCTAGTCTAATTTTCACTGGTACAAGTGCAAAACATGAAAGCCCACATGTTGGAACATTCGGAAATGTTCTACAAAACTATGAAGAAAAAATATTTGTGTTGTGTGAACTTAGTTACCTTTAATTTATTGTGTTAGTATAGTAGCGAAAATATAACACGGCAATCAGATAGGAAGCAACCTATGAAGCTAAAAGTTCATTAACTACCTCAAGAGAATTTTAAGTAGCTCACATTCAATCACCATGGTCATTCTAGTAATGAAAATGTTAATATTATCTGCAGCTCTTAGTCCAGAGTGGTCCATGACTTCTTCAGCTACCTTCTGACAGACTTCTCGATCCTGAATTTATCTTCAATCGCCTATGTATTTTTCACTTCGGTTAGATCAGCATTCCTCAATTCCTTTTTGGAGTGGGGATCACTTTTATAAGTTAAAATGTTCTGCGGACCATCCTACTCTTGCCCTGTCCGAAAACAATTTTATCGTAGAATAACTCTTCTCGGGTTCTCAGCCAGGTGAGTTGGAGATTTGCTTCCAAGCTTTCGACGGCTACCTCTGTCATTTACTTCAGGGAATGAAGTGATGTGGGACCATGTCTAGCCGGTATATATATATATATATATATATATGCAATAGTAGGGCTTCCCGCTGCGGGCCAATCAGGAGCTAGGCGCATTCTGGTTGATGGAAGCGGTAGCCAATCAGGAGCTAGTTGCTGGTCCCGACTGTCTGCCGTGTGCTGGTGGTCTAAGCGTATTGATGGCAGGTTTCCATGCTGTACTCAGCTATAGATCCCTCTGTTGAAATTATTGCCATCTAGCTGGATTTCGATGGCTTCCTTGATAACCAAGTCCCAGTAACCTGATGTCTTGTCCAAGATGTTGGTGGCGCCGAAATCTATCTTGTGACCAGTTTCTAGGCTGTGTTGGGCTACTGCAGACTTATCGGGGTAATATAGTCTTATGCTGCATTAATGTTCCTTGCAGCGTTCCATAATGGTGCGTCCCGTCTGCCCGATGTAGCATTTCTCACACTCACAAGGTATTTTGTAGACACCAGGCGTCCCAAGACCAAGGTTGTCCTTAACTAGTCTCAGCAAGTTCTGGATCTTTGTGGGCGGCTTATGGATGGTGTTAATCCCATGTTTTCTTAGCAGTCTGCCAATCTTACCCGAGATGGGGCCATAGAACGGGATGTATGCCATGCCCTCCGTCTCCTCTTGTTCCTTCGCGGGGGTTTGTCCGAAAAGGCCCTTCTGAGGGTCAAACCGATTTTCCTGTTTCCGAAGTTCTGTTGGAACGTCTTACGTAGGTGACGGATCTCAGAAGGAGACTCTCTTTGTCCGAAATCCCTCTCGTCCTGTGCAGAAGAGTCGACAGGACCATTCGTTTCTGTGCCGGGTGGTGGTGGCTTCTTCCATTCAAGTATAGATCGGTATGCGTAGGTTTCCTGTATACACTGTGACCCAGTGTGCCATCTGGTTTCCTGGAGATGAGAATGTCTAAGAAGGGGAGACATCCGTCTTTTTCCACTTCTTTCGTGAACTGGATATTCGGGTGGATATTGTTCAGGTATTGTTTCTTCATGTTGCCAGATGTTCAAAGTGTCATCTACATAGCGGTAGAAGTGAGTTGGTTTCAGGGGCGCGTTCTCCAGGGCTCTATGCTCGAAGTTTTCCATGTACAAATTGGCTATGGCTGGTGACAGAGGTGAGCCCATGGCTACACCGTCGGATTGCTCGTAATACTGCCCTTTTGTACATGAAGTAAGTGGAGCTGAGTGTATGGTTAAAAAGCCCAATGACCTCAGGCGGGAAGTGAGGTCTCAATAACTCCAACTTTTCCTTGAGCGGGACTCTAGTGAAGAGGGACATAACATCAAAACTCACCAGAATATCAGACTGATTTGTTCTGATGCTCTGTAGAGTCTTGATGAACTCTGCTGAATTCTTGACATGGTGGCTACATTTTCCCAAAAGAGGATTCAGAAGACTGGTAAAGTATTTGGCCAGCCGTTAGGTGGGAGAACCTATGGCGCTGACAATAGGTCTCAGTGGAACGTCCTTCTTGTGGATTTTCGGCAACCCGTAGAGTCTAGGTGGTCTCGTGGAATGTGGAGTCAAGGAATTCGTCACTTCAGCTGGCAGATTGTCCTTCTTCAGTAAGGCTGTTGTGCGCCTTTCTATGGAGCTCGTGGGATCGCGGCTGAGTGTCTTGTATGATGGAATGCCAAATGTTATGTTTTATTTAACGACGCTCGCAACTGCAGAAGTTATATCAGAGTCGCCGGATGTGCCGGAATTTTATCCCGCAGGAGTTCTTTTACATGACAATAAATCTACTGACATGAGCTTGTCGCCCGGGATCGAACCCGCAACCTTGGGCATAGAAGACCAGCTGTATGATGGATCTCATTGTATGTGTTGGACTCCATGACGACCGAAGCGTTTCCTTTATCTGCCGGTAGTACCACAATACTTTCATCTTCTCGTAACGAGCGAAGTACTTGGTGTTCTGCCTTTATGATGTTGGGTGTGGCTTTACCGGTCCTTCTGAGGGCCACGTAGACGTGGCTATGGCCTTAACTCTGCCCGTATAAATAATAATAATAATAATAATAATAATAATAATAATAATAATAATAATAATAATAATAATAATAATAATAATAATAATTATTATTATTATTATTATTATTATTATTATTATTATCAACTGAAGAATGAAGGGGAATGAAGAAAATTTAAAACAAATTTTCAAGAGAAAGCAGCTACATTAGAATCCACATCTGAGAATAGTGAAGAGTACTGGACTCATTTAAAAAGCTGTATACATACTACAGAAGAAACAATAGGATACACAGAAGGTACGAGAATTAGACAAGACAAGTAGATGGATTTATTGAGTAATATTATATACAAAGTTTTTATATTATCATAATTTTCTCTAAAATCCAATGCACGGGTCTTCTCATCGTACGTGCTTTGTAGCTAAAACAAGTCCTATTTTGTAGGTTTCACTCCCTTCACCTATGATTATATCGAAACGCTCTCTAAAAGAACACACAATATATTAAAATGTAAATGGCACAGCAAAACACATTGTATAATATATCGTAACCTAAAACAGACATAAAAGTGTATAATTGAGTAGATAGCATTATCCCTTCCTCAGTTCGTGTCACAAACTTCAACAGCTGAAATTCTAATCTGTCTCGCCTTCAAGAGGAGCAATCCAATCTTTTATTCCCATTCTCTATTCCCCATGAAGTCAAGACATGCAAGCGAACTCCTGTCCTGACTTAGCATCGAGGGTGGTAGATATTTTCTACATAGCCTACATGTTTCAATTCGACACAATGTAATAAAATATATTTATAGGAGTCCTTTTCTGTGCACAGTGGACAAAGGCGCTCTCCTTCTTCGTTGACAATTTTATTACCCTTGCATGCCCCCAATCTTAGCCACGCTAAACCTTATTAAATAAGTATATAATAAATTTAAATCTTAAGACATATCAACTTGCAAATGTTTATTTGCTATTTAATAACAACATATGAACGTTTTCGCCATTTAGGGCATCTTCAGATATAACAAAAAAACATGTAATCTGGACCTATAATAGTAAATTATGCAAATGACAAGAGTAGAGAACAATATATGTAATACATGAGATTCATGAGCTTTATGTAAAATATGACGTAATATAGGATGAATATTGAGATGGTCTTTGGATTTTAAAATTAAACTGGACGACCATTTTTACATATAGCTCATGTTACAATTAAATATACAATGATTAAAATTTGTCAATGATGTTAAAATTTAAATTTTATAATGATGGTAATAAAATGTTTTAGAGTAATCATAGCTGAAAATTGTCGTAAGTTACAAGATAGTTTGCGTAGCTGATGTTCGTGTGTTTTGTAATTGTTTCATCTGAAAATTGAGATGGAGAAATAATAATAAATGCAAAAAATATAAACGAGTTATTATATAGAGACGCAGATAATTATATTATAAAAGTACTTACTAAAAAACGTTCATTAATGAACTAATGTTGTTTATGTTAAAGAATTGCTGTTAGGTGTAATTAGATTTGTTGAGATATTTGCTCGTTGAGTATGAATGTAGTGGAATGTACGAAGATTTCGTAATGAATTGTAGTCATTCACTGAAAATTAAATAGAGAAAATCAATATTATATTTCAGATAGGCATAAATATATAAACCAGAATCCCACAATTCCCACTCTTAGAACATTACCAAAAACTCATGAAAAAGATTTAACAATGAGACCCATAGTTAATAATATAAACGCTCCGAACTATAAATTAAGTAAATTCTTAGACAAATGGCTGAAACAAACATAACAATTAAAAAATCAATACACCATAAAAATACAAAGCATTTAATAGACAACTTGAATAAAGTAAAAATCAACAATGAATCAAAATTGATGTCTTTAGACATAGAAAATTTGTACACAAATATCCCAATTCAAGAAACCATACTCATTGTTAAAGAAAAATTACAAAATTTACAAATAGCAGAAAATATAATTCAGCAAATAATACGATTGTTAAATACAGTTACATCCCAAAATTATTTAATCTTTAATCAGAAAATATATAAACAAAATATTGGCCTAGCTATGGGCAACCCTTTATCAGGAACTCTTACCGAAATCTTCTTACAAAACATAGAGGATAACAAAATCAACGAAATTCTAAATAAACATAGCATTAAATCTTACTATAGGTATGTAGATGATACAATCATAATTTATGAGAACACTACAATAGATAATTCCATTCTTGATACATTTCATAAACTACACAAAAATCTAAAATTTACAGTTGAACATGAAATAAATAACTCGATTCCATTTTTAGATTTAAAAATAATAAAACATAAATTTGAACTGAAATACGATATCTATAGAAAACCAACACATACAACACATAGTATACCCGCAGATTCAATACATCCCCAAAACCAAAAACAAAGTATGTTTAATTACCTAATAAATAGATTAACACAAATACTATTATCCAAAAATAAATACAAAAAAGAAGTACAAAGAATTTTAGACATTGCAAATGATAACGGATACAGTAAAACCCTTATTCGAAAATTAATTCGGAAAAAAGAAAACAATAGACAACGACAGACAAATACTCACTCACTTACAACAAATACATATCTAATAAATTAAAAAACCTTCTTTAATAAAGAAAATATAAACATAGCATTCAAAACAAATAATAAGTTAAACAACAATATCCATAACACAATATATCCTAAAGATAAATTAAATAGTAAAGGCATATATATGCTTAAATGTCACACATGCAGTAAGAAATACATAGGTCAAACCAAACGTAATATAAAAACAAGATATAAGGAGCATGTTAACGATTTAAAAAAATAATAGAGAAAAATCAAAATATGCAACACACTTAATTAATACTGGACATGAATTAGGTCATTACCAGAATACATTAAGTATCTTAAAAACATACAATGATAATAAATTCATAAATGCAGCAGAAGAATTCTTCATTGCCTACTACCATAATAAAGATCATAATATAATTAACGAAAATTTATTAAACTTTAAAAATCCACTGTATGCAATTTAAAATAGACCTATTCACATTGATCTTGATACGCCATTCAAATAGTTCCTTTCATATTCTTGCGCCGCTGCATACCTCAATACACACGATTATCTAGGCCTCAGTTCTCTTAAAACCACCAACACACCAACACCAGCACACACAAATGTAAGTATTTGAATGCCGTCAAATTCATTAAAACAATTACATCCTTCCCTCATATCAAAATTGAAAAGCATATTAATAGTTAATATTCTTCTATTTATAGAACATCTTCATTTACATATTTCAATAAACCTGATGACACGTAATAGAATGTCATCAAATTAGAGTAGTCACTGTCGTCAAACAACATCCATTTCAAAAGCCAACGACCTCTTTAAGTAAGTAATCTTATAATAATTATTACTGTTGCCTTAAATTCACTTACATATATTTAGTATTATAGGTCATCTAATTATTACTAATTACTACGAAATATAATATTGATTTTCTGTATTTAATTTTCAGTGAATGACTAAAATTCATTACGAAATCTTCGTACATTCCACTACATTCATACTCAACGAGCAAATATCTCAACAAATCTAATTACACCTAACAGCAATTCTTTAACATAAACAACATTAGTTTATTAATGAACGTTTTTTAATAAGTACTTTTATAATATAATTATCTGCGTCTCTATATAATAACTCGTTTATATTTTTCGCATTTATTATTATTTCTCCATCTCAATTTTCAGATGAAACAATTACAAAACATACGAACATCAGCTACGCAAACTATCTTGTAACTTACGACAATTCTCAGCTATGATTACTCTAAAACATTTTATTACCATCATTATAAAATTTAAATTTTAACATCATTGACAAATTTTAATCATTGTATATTTAATTGTAACATGAGCTATATGTAAAAATGGTCGTCCAGTTTAATTTTAAAATCCAAAGACCATCTCAATATTCATCCTGTATTATGTCATATTTTACATAAAGCTCATGAATCTCATGTATTACATATATTGTTCTCTACTCCTTGTCATTTGCATAATTTACTATTATAGGTCCAGATTACATGTTTTTTGTTATATCTGAAGATGCCCTAAACAGCGAAAGCGTTCATATGTTGTTATTAAATAGCAAATAAACATTTGCAAGTTGATATGTCTTAAGATTGAAATTTATTATATACTTATTTAATAATTTACCAGGCATATTGATATATAAAATGAATTGTAAATCACGCTAAACCTGCTCTGCTGTCTTTGGTACAAGAATTTATGTAGTCACACCTCCTCCAGTTAAGCATGATATGTGATTGTAAATGCAGTGAGGACTTTTCCGAACATTGTGACTCAATCTCTTGCCTCTCGATTAAACGCATCTTCACATTACGCCATACATTCCTTTTGTTATTCTCTCCTTTCTCCACACCCATCCCATGAATTAAGAAACCTTGGGTCACAGGAAAAATGTTGGAGAAGATGGAAGTAAGGAGAAAATGGAAAAACATCAACACAGAAGGTGTTAAACAAACTACAGGAAACTTAACGACGAACTAAGAAGAGAAACTGATAAGACGAAAGAAGACTGGATGAAAGAGAAATGTAAAGAAATGGAGGATCCAGAGAGAAAAGGAAGATATGACTTAACGTACCGCGAAGTAAAATGTTTGGACTTCACAAATAAGAAAAGCAAATCCATGTGGTTGATAAAGGACGAAATCGGAAATGATATAACAGACAGACCAGGAATACTGAACAGATGGACGAAAT